>NC_090647.1:91409679-91709679 GCF_040937935.1 Hyperolius riggenbachi
TCATGCTATCCTTGATTAGCTGTGTATAGGAGGGTATTTCCTCAAATGACATGAGTTATTGCACAGCGGGAGGCCTTCTGCTGTGGGGAGAGGGTCCTATTGCACATAGTTATAGGTCAGATGGCAGTTTCCATCCCCTGACTTGCACCATTAGGCGCGTACGAGAGATAACAGCGCTGGAGACTTGGGAGCAGGATTCAGCCGGTATATGGCTGATCCTGCTGCTGCACAAGTCCCGGCCGTATTAAATACTATTCCCCTCCAGGCCGCCATGGATAGTGGGGAATGATTGCTGGAAGCCGAATTATGTTTTAAAAGTAACGTCAGCTCTGTCTTCTGACGGCACTGAAGTTACTCCCTGTGCCTGCTATAGCCGTAATTCCTATTATGGTCTATGGTGGCGCCGGCTGCGCCCAAATCTCCTGCGCTGGTTTGAGCGTGTTCGCATTAGGCTGCTGAATAATTTTACGTACAATAGTCCCTTTTTAAAGTGTAACTCCACCTTCCTTAAAGAGGAACTGTTGCAAAAATCAAACAAACATTTACAACAGTAAAATGAGCCATGAATGGCTTCTCTCCTATGTTGCTGTCACTTATAGTAGGTAGTATAAATCTAACATTACCGACATTTCCTGAAAAAGATTTATACAAAGATGCTGGCCAGCCTCCCTGCTCGCTGCACACTTTTTTGGCAGTTGGATGGAGCAACTGCCATTCATTAAGTGCTTTTCAAAATAAAGAAAACCCTAAGAACCCCCTATGAGAAGATGGGCTAGTCCAAAATCTGTCGGTAATGTCAGATTTCTACTACTTACTGAAAGTGACAGCAACCTAGGAGAAAAGTCATTTATGGCTCATTTAACTCCGGAAGAAACGTACTTCTTATTTGTATATGTTGACATGTATTTTAACTTTTAAGATTTTCGTGACACAGGACTTCCGAGGCCAAATTTACAAAAAAAGAAAAAAATTAAAAAGTTAGATACCTGCATCACTTTGGAAGACACGGAGGACGCCGTGCGCACCCTCCGTGCCATTCCGCCGGGTCCCCGCCGCTCAATAGCCCCCCGAAAGACTCCCGACCGCACAGCCCGGGTCGGGCTCTCCTGCTTGCACAAAGATGGCCGCCGGAGCTGGCCGCGGCTGCGCAGTCCGCATAGCCGTGAGTGCAGCTGCGCAGCTCTAGGGCCAACCCCCGATCCACGCTTGTTGTTTGCTGGTACACCTATTTATAACGCCACCTCAGGTATTCTTTTAAATCACCCGTCTTTAATGTCACTGTAGACAGAGATGACTGCAATAACAATTGCTACCGATTGATTACAGCATATGCAGTAAAAGTGGTCACAAACAGGCATGTGTAAACAACCTGCATCTCTGCTCATATACTATCAGTAAAGTCCTCTGATCCATAAAGACAGTTAATACCATTTTTCAATGACATATTCCCATGCTTTAGCTTAGTATCTGGCTTCATAGCTCCATGGTTGGTGCCTTGTATTCTGAGCAAGCTTTGTGATGATACCATTTCTCTCATAACTGTACATTGATACGCCTACTTTCCTGATTGCGCTGCTTGATACAATGAGCTTATGAGTATCTGTCAGTAATGAGCTTTGGCAGGAGGTTAGACAATTGCTCCTGTTCATATTGAGCCTTTCTACATGTATAAGCAGGGCAGACAGGTCAAATCCTTATTGGGTACCGCTTTAAGCGAAGATCTGCTTTTATTGTGCTTCAAAAATGCTATTTTATGGCCTCCTGTCTTTAGCTGTGTTGTTACCTCAGCACTATCCCCGGAAATCATTATGGTTTGGATGGGATGAAGCCACAACTGGGTCTTCAAAAAGTAGGCGTGGCCAGTATTGGACAGTGGCACGTGTAACATATTTTAGAATATCAAACTTCTAGTGCCATCATTTGTGCGGCCAAGTTTTCCTGTGCTGCCCATACCCATGTGATAGTATTCTAGTGCTCTTCAGAGTATGTCCCAACTTTCCAGTGCCCCTGTATTGTACCCACAGTCTCCCTGCCAGCTTTCTAGTTCACCCCTCAAGTGGGTTCCAGCTTTGTTGGGACCTCTGCAGTGTGCCCCCAGATTTGTTGTGATTATCCATAGAGAGAGTGAGTGTATGATCAGCTGGGAGTTCAGGGGGGGGTGGATTAGGACAGAAGGGTGGAGCACCTGGCATAAAGAGTCTGGACACAATCTGCACACACAAGCAACTAACGTGCAGGTGGCAGTCAGAATGGCTCATGTCCGTAGTTGTTCTTTGTCAGTGTAATGTAGCAGCAGAGGACAGCCAGGCAAGCAGAATTTGTGTTTTTCTAAAATGTCATTTTTCTCCTTCTTAAAGAAGCTGTGTGTAGCATAAGTAGAATGCAGCAAATTATTATTATTATTAACTTTTACACTAATTTTCCTGGTTTCTGCATCGGGAACACTTCCTTTAGCTTGTATATAGCTGTTTTGTATGTAACCCCACCCTCCCAGTGATGCCTAGCCTAGGCCATACAAGTCAAACTCCGGCCCGTGGGCCAAATCTGGCCCTCAGAGACATTAAATTTGGCCCTCAAGTGGTTTCCCCACTTTGCATCATGTTTGGCCCACTCTACACCACCAGGGAAGCTATATTGGAGGTGAAGCCCTAGATAATCAGGGAAAGCATATGGGGGAGGGAGTGGGAAGGACTAGACACCAGGGAACTGTATAAGGGGGGGGTCACTAGACATTAGGGAACTGTTTAGGGAAGGGAGGACCACTAGACACCAGGAACTGTGTAGGGGAGGAAGGATGACTACTAGACACCAGGGAACTTTATAAGGGGGCCAGTAGACATTGAGGTTAGCCTGCGACTAGGTCCCATTGTTCAATTTCGATCCACTTTGTGTTTGAGTTTCACACCCCTGGCCTAGGCTGATTATATATATATATATATATATATATATATATATATATATATATATATATATATATATATATATATATATATATATAATATATATATACACACACACCAGGGCTGTGGAGTCGGGGCAGTTTTGGGTGCCTGGAGTCGGAGTCGGGAAAAAATGAATTTAAACTGTAATTAAAATTGAAAATATGATAAAATGTTCTATTTCTCAGATAATAGTCATCCTAAATAATTTATATATATATATACAGTAATAGCTGTGCTTAGTCCACAAAAATGGAATGAACCAATCAAAATGAGTTACTTGTGCTGCTTCAATAAAGCAGTCCCCGTATTTTTAAAGTCAGATATACACATCTGGTTGTGACTGTATATATGATGTGTACACAGGAATCTCTTATATATACGAAATACCATCTATGCTGTAAGTACAAAGGCTGATGTGTAGCCGTGTCACTAATAGAGATGGTCAATGAGATGGAAATAATTCTGTGTTGATTCTGATTTATGCAAATGTATGCACTCCCTTTGCTGATGAAATCAAATAATTTGATATGCTGTTAAAATTTGGTTTGGTGACTATGAATTAAATGGTACCTGAGAAGGATGAAAAATAAAGTTTTATACATACCTGGGGCTTCCTCCAGCCCCCTTCAGGCTAATCAATCCCTCGCTGTCCACCTCCACCACCCGGATCTTCTGCTATGAGTCCCGGTAATTCAGTCAGTCAGCGCAGTCTGGCTGCGTGCCGCTTCCACAGCCAGGAACGTTCTGCACCTGCTCAATAGTGCTGCGCAGGTGTAGTACGCTCCCGGGCGGCGGAGTGTGTGCATGCGCACTACGCCCGACTGGCTCAAGTACCTGGACTCATAGCAGAAGATCCAGGTGACGGAGGAGGACAGCGAGGGACTGATTAGCCTGAAGGGTGCTGGAGGAAGCCCCAGGTATGTATAAAACTTTAATTTCATTTGTCTGAGGTTTACTTTGTTACACAGTAGCACTATACTCTATATATGCACTCCCCACAGAGCTGCAGGGAATCCACTGAGAATGCTGTGCACATTGAACACAGAGGTGTTGTCTATCACCCATAAACCTGGTTCAGATTGTGCATGAAGAATGTGTAATAGAGGAAGAATCCCCTTATTCCCCTGCAGAGTACCTGCACATCACTCTTACATGTACCCACACTTACATTGCCTAGGGCCTGATAGATGTTCTTTGTTCCGGCCTGTACCTTTTACAAGTACTCTTACCAAGGACTAGTTTTAGTCTGTGACTAAAGGGAATAAATATGGCAGTCTCCATATCCTTCTCACTTCAGTTGTCCTTTAAAATTCCTAAGCGTTGGCAGTTAAGAGACGAATTTCATGTTACATACTTGCAATCAACAATATTGTAATATGCAAATTAGAGGAGTCGGAGTCTACGAGTCGCAGTCGGTTGAATCTTAAACTGAGGAGTCGGAGTCGGTGGAATCCTAAACTGAGGAGTCGGAGTCTGTGGATTTTTGTACCGACTCCACAGCCCTGATATATACAGTACTGAGGAATTGGAGCAATTTTGGGTGCCTGGAGTCGGAGTCGGGGGTTTCATAAACTGAGAAGTTGGATGCTTTTTGTACCAACTCCACAGCCCTGGCCAGTACTAAAGATTTTGCCGTCTATGATGCATTTCAGACTCTAAATCAGGGAGAGGTAAGATTTTTACAATGGGCAAACGCTGGCTAAATAATTAGTACATTTTTATTGTAAAAAAAAAGAAAGCAATTTTATGTATTGGGTTATTTTCACTATTAAGGCGGTAAGCCGCGCAGGAAGATTTCTCAGGCCCTGCTGAGCCAATTTGCATAATTTTTTTTTCCTTTGCTAGCTGCGTGTGCACACCAATCGCCGCTGCTCTGCTCCGATTCGCCGCTCCCCCCGACCCCTTGCGCAGCCTGGCCTATCAGTGCCAGGCAGCGCTGAGGGGTGGATCGGGACTCCCGATGATGTCACGACGTTGATGACGTCATCACGACCGTCGCCATGGCGACGGGAAAAGCCCTCCAGGAAATCCCGTTCTTTGAACGGGATTTCCTGATTGCAGATGATCGGAGCGGGTGGGGGGATGCCGCTGCACAGCGGCTATCATGAAGCGCTACATGATTTAAAAAAAAAAAAAAAAAAAATGCTGCGCTACTCCCTGGCGGTTTAGACCGCCAGGAGGGTTACTGATTTAACAGTGTCAAGATAGACATCAAGATAATTACAGATACCGGTTTGTGACAGGTCCTCATTGGAGATGGAAGTGCCTTGCAAATCCAGATAATAGATTTATTAGTTAGGCCCTAAGCCGAATCTACACGATACGATTCTTTGTACGATTCGATTACGATTCTATTTACGATTCGATTAAATCCGACATGTCCGATCGGGATTCGATTCAGTTCGATTTGCGATTGCAAAACAATGGCAAATCGAATTGCATTGAATAGAATCCCGATCGGACATGTCTGATTTAATCGAATCATAAATAGAATCGTAATCGAATCGTATCGTGTAGATTGGGCTTAAGTCTCATACACACTTTGCAATTTTTACATCAGATCAAAGAATCGATCGATAATTTCCAGCATGTGGTATCTGTTTACGAACACGAAACAAATCAATTTTTAGATCAATAGCGCACAAAATTGATCTCTATCTTAATCTATTAGCAGCTCCAGTTTGAGGGGAAGCCAATTAACCTACTAATGTGGCGATGGATTAAAATAAAGTGGGGCTCGAAGCAAGGCAGTAGCTTTGGCATCCCCGTATGGTCCTTTTAGTAAGCTGAGTTGGAGATGAGTCAGAGAAGATCGCAGATGGGCCTCTTGACACCCACTAGGCCACCTGCCTAGGTTGCCTTATGTATGATCCTGCTCTGAATGTGGTTATGGGATGTAGAAGGAGAAATGCAAAACACCCTAATAAAAAAATGTGGAAAACCGAGAAAGTGCTGGTGGTGACTTGTCCACAAATAAAACTTGGACAATGTGGTACTGCAAGATGACATTGCCGGCATCTTAGCCATTGTATTATGTAGAACGGTATAGACATCAGAATGGCAGATCAAAGTCTAATTTATAATTTGATCTACTGTCTGTTAATGACTTCCTAATGCAACACAGACTTAGCTCCCAGTGTGACTGTATATTCTGTCTGTTACCAACTGAACAGACGGGGTTGTCCTATTGCAAGTCTGGTATCTGAGTCTCCACAAGCAGCTGGTGGGTTTCTGTAAGGCTGGCCTGCCTCCAGTTGGGCTGACCTTGAAGGGTGGTTTGGAATGTTACCTGCACTGTTGTCATTAGTGTAGTCTTGTTTACCTCATGTTCTGGCATTCTATTTTCCACAGATTTATCTGCACTTCCCTCATACTGCCAGTGCTGGTCACGGAGCAGCTCTTCTCTTTATACAATGCTGCCATTGTGCTGATAATACTTCTCTTCCATATTTGCATACTATACATACTGTATGTGCCGCTATTTTTTATTATTTATATGGCACTGACCTCTTCGGCAGCATTTTTACAAAGTATATAGTTTAGTCACTAATTCACCTATCAGAGGTACATGCGCACGCTCCAACCTCTACCATAGCCATAGTCTAAGGCCAATTATTGGGGAAGACAATTAGCTTAGTATGTTTTGTTTTTTTTGGGGGGGATGTGACAAGACAAATACCGGTAACATTTAGATTACACTTTTCTCCAGGGGGACTTAAAGTGCCAGAACTGCAGCCACTAGGGCATGCTGTATACGCAGTAGCAGTGTTAGGGAGTCTTGCCCAAGGTGCCCTACTGAATAGGTGCAGCTTACTGAACCAGAAGAGCCGAGATTTGAATCCTGGTCTCCAGTGTCAGAGGCACAGCCTTTAACCAGTACAATATCCAGCCATGTGGGAGGAAACCGGAGTACCCAGAGGAAACCCACACAAACACAGGGAGAACACTTTCTGTATGGGTTAATTCCATACATTGTGATCATTCTTTTCAAGTATAAATATAGCTTATCAAGCATTTCCTCATAACGAATGTCCTCCATGCTCTTTGTTCTTATTTGATTTTCAAATCCTCTGGTTTTTTTAATAGGTGCCCAAAATCTGACCTCCATTTAATACAGGAGCCCCCTTCAAGAGCTGGTGGTGTTGTCACCAGAGTTGTTATGGGTGGGAGAGTCATGATGGTGTCAATGTCATTGGGGGTGAGGTCACAATGGCCACACTTGGTATAGGCGGAAGAGTCATGATGCATATACTGTTACGGCGGCACTCTTGTTATGAGTTAAATAGTCATGATGGCTGAACCGTCATTGGGGGTGGAGGCATGGTGGCCACACTTGGTACAGTTGAGAGAGTCGGGATGGCTTCACTGTTAGGATGAGGGGACAGAGTCATGGTGGCCACATTTGTTGTATAGCTACTAGCAGATGAGTCCTATAGCTGTGGGGTGTCACCAAGGAGGGAAGGGAGTGTGAGCAAGGGGGCCCCATTGCAGTTTTAATGGGAATCCATGATTTTTAGACTGAGACCCATCTATCGTGTGTACAAGGCTATAGGCTGAGACCCATCTAAGGTCTGTACAAGGCTTTAGGCCACATGTGTCGAACTCCAGGCCTGGAGGGGCCAGATCCATGCCAGTGTTTAGGATGGACTGAGAAAGAAAGGAAGGTGTTCTACCTGATGGACCACACCTTTCCTGATTCAGACCCATCAATTCATTTGAGCTGTATCAAAAATGTGTGAGGATCTCGGCCCTCGTAGGACCGGTTTGACATCCCTGGTTTAGGCTGAGACTCATCTAAGGTGTGTACAAGGCTTTAGTCTGAGACCCATCTAAGGTGTGTACAAGGCTTTAGGCTGAGACCCAGCTAAGGTGTGTACAAGGCTTTAGTCTGAGACCCAGCTAAGGTGTGTACAAGGTTTTAGGCTGACACCCAGCTAAGGTGTGTACAAGGTTTTAGGCTGAGACCCAGGTAAGGTGTGTACAAGGTTTTAGGCTGAGACCCAACCAAGGTGTGTACAAGGTTTTAGGCTGAGACCCAGCTAAGGTGTGTACAAGGCTTTAGGCTGAGACCCATCTAAGGTGTGTACAAGGCTTTAGGCTGTAATGTATCCCGCCTATCTGCCTATTCAGAAGCTCCAGAGTGGATGGTGTGCATTTAAAGAACATTACTCAGTACTCATATGCGCCAGGCTTTAGGGAATTGCTGGTTTTAATAAAACCCGTTATGCTGTATTTAATAATAGTCTATTTGATTTCAGTCTGCCCACTCTGAAAGCGTCATTGGCCTTGTTCTGGGACTGGAATTACACTTTCAGGGTATATTCTGGTGGGCTGAGTCATCTGCTGGCTTCTTTATGTATCTTGGAAAATTATCAGTTTGTTCTTCCATCGTACTTCCTGGCTCTTTTCCTTCCCAACACAGAGCTTTCGGCTTCCCACCCACCTTCAGCTTTCCCCAATACTTCTGTATGTGTGGTTTAATAAATCGAAACATACAGGGATGGGCACATCTTGTAATTACCACAGCAGGCTTGGAAATCTTACCACTATAGTCTCTGTGAAATTTGTAAAGTCTTTGGGCAGTTGAAGATTCATCTTTCACCAAGGGTCCTTTTACATTGATGCTGTGCAGTTGCAGTGTGATTTAGAACAATCGCAGCACAGCTGAAAAGTCATACCATGTGGTATGACCAAAGAAAACACAGGACTTCTGGTGCACTTTCAGGATTACAGTGCAAGTCGCACCCTCACTACGATGAGCTGCGGTAGGGACCGTACCGCAATGCGACTCACCACAATGGGTGTAAAAGGGGCCTTAAACAAAAGCAACAAGTTCGATACTGAGAAGCCCAACTAACTATTGTTGACAATACTGTGCAAAAGGACTGCTCCAGAGATACAGCTGCTTTCTGTTTAAAGAGGAGCTGTTAGGCAAAGGGTCTCTGAGAAAATAAACACATATATCAGTAGCTAAACATTGGCTGTACTTACATTACATATGCATTTCACTGTCCACATTTGGATTTCACAGAATCTTTATATAGTATTTGCAGAGAATGATGCTCCTGACAGCTCATGGCAGGTTCCATGTTTGTCTGTCTCCTATGAAGCCAATTGTGTCGTCATGTCCTGCCTGCTTCCTGATGATTAGACTCACACAAAAGATCGGTAATGTAAAACACTACTGTGCAGTGAATATTAATTAGCCATGTGGCTAGGAACAATAGCGGACTCCTGCAGTGTACTCTGCCCGGAGTTTTTTCAGTGCTGTGAGCTGCTGCTTTTGTAACACGAGCCCTGTAACTTATCACTAGCAGCCGAGGGGAAGGCCCCAGAATGCTTTGCTGTATGGTATGCGGCTCTCGGCTTCTTAAGAGCTTGGGTCTAACATCCTTGCAGTTCAGCACACATCAAAACTAAGAGAGATTTTTTAACTTCAGTATTGCCTTTTTGGCTTCCTTCTAAACTGTTTAACACAGGAGAATAGAGGTTTAAATTAGCTTTTGCAGCCTGACAGTTACTCTTTAACCACTTTACCCCCGCGCGTACGTATTTCTCCGCCCCTTTTTCCATCCTTTAACAACCAGGGACGGAGAAATACGTACTTTCCGCGTTCCCGACGCTGTCCGCACTCCCGCTCGTAAACACGCCGCCCGCCGCTAGTAAACACGCCGCCGCCCGCTCGCCCAGAGATCAATGAACGGGAAAATCCATTCCCGTTTGTTGATCTAAGCCCCGCAATGATCCGCTGCTCTCCTATGGGCAGCGCGATCATTGTGAGAAAAAACTCACGTGTCCAGCCTCCTTATACTTCCTCCAGGCTTCCGGAAGGAAGCTTGGAGGTCGCATTAAAACAAAAAGTTACTGTGGCCATCTTGTGGCCAAATAGTAAACTACACCCTACACATTTTTCACATACAAATAAATGACTTTTACACATAAAATTAACTCATTACCTCCCACACTCCCCATTTTTTTTTTTTTTTTTTTTGTAATTAAAAAAAAATTAAAAAATTTACAATTAAAAAAAAATACATAAATAGTTACCTTAGGGACTGAACTTTTAAAATATTTATGTCAAGAGGTTATAACACTGTTACTTTATAAACTATGGGCTTGTAATTAGGGATGGACGCAAAAATGAAAAAAATGCACCTTTATTTCCAAATAAAATATTGGCGCCAAACATTGTGATAGGGACATAATTTAAATGGTTTTATAACCGGGACAAAAGGGCAAATACATTTCATGGGTTTGAATTACAGTAGCATGCATTATTTAAAAACTATAATGGCCGAAAACTGAAAAATAATTTTTTTACCCACATTTTTCCTATTTTCCCATTAAAACACATTTAGAAAAAAATAATTCTTGGCATAATGTCCCACCTAAAGAAAGCCTAATTGGTGGCGGAAAAAACAAGATATAGTTCATTTCATTGCGATAAGTAATGATAAAGTTATAGACGAATGAATGGAAGGAGCGCTGAAAGGTGAAAATTGCTCAGGGGGTAAAACCCCTCAGTGGTGAAGTGGTTAAAGAGGAACTCCAGCCTAAACAAACATACTGTCTTTAAGCTACATTAGTTATGTTAATTAAAATAGATAGGTAATATAATCTCTTACCCACACTGTTTTAAAAGAACAGGCAAATGTTTGATTTCATGATGGCAGCCATCTTTTTGGTTGAAAGGAGGTGACAGGGAGCATGAGACACAGTTCCAACTGTCCTGTGTCCTGAGCACCTCTCCCAGTTGCTAGGCAATGTGAACAACTTAGGAAATCCCATCATGCTCTGCACAGCATTGGGGAAAAAAAGCCTGGGCTTTTTTTTCTTTGATGGGTGGAGCTTAGGTAAAAATGCAGCTAAAAAATGATGCTTTGGTAAGAAAAACAAAGTTCTGATGCTGTGAAACTGTTAAAGAAACACCAAGCCTTTTCAGTTCTGCTGAGTAGATTTTTAGTCCGGAGGTTCACTTTAAAGTAGTTCTGTTCTCTTCTCAAAAGGCAAAAGCTGAGACAATGATTTCAGGAAAGAACCTCCCCAGGTATAAAGGAAAGTAAACTTGGGTAGCTGCTGCATAGGGACATCTTATTATGTAAGGGCATTTACAGTAGAGTCCCAGTTATCCTGAGCTCAACTAACCAGCTGTCTCAACCAACCAGCCCAAATTGCCAGCAGTACTCATAGTGGTGAAGGTCAACTTCTTAGGCTGTTTGTGGGCTCTGCTGTGCTTAAAGATTGGCTTCCATGGCTCCCCTAAGGTTAATAAACTTTAAATTACTGTATTTTAATACAGAGTTCATGGTATGTGTATAGAGTGGGGTATAGTTCTGTATAAGCCAGGCCTATTTTTAACCTTGAGTCTCAAGCAACCAGAAAGGGGGGTAAGGTTAGGTGTTGGTAGGGGGTGGTGGTGGTTAATGCTAGGTGTCGTAGAGGGTTCTGTGTAAGAATAGGGTTAGGTTTTGCTGTGTTAAAATATTGGTAAATTTTACTGATTAGTTTTTTTTAATTTTTTTATGAAAAATACCACTCTGAAATCGGCTATTTCCAGACTCCCAAATTTCATGGTGCCTTTATTACATGCATGCCGTTCCACCAGCTCCTCACTGTAGGTGGACCACTGCAGGAGATACTTCTTTCCAAAACTGTATTATGGGAGATTAACTCTGTTTAGTGTCTTCCATTACTAACTAGAACATATTAGTCATTTGCCAGTTGAGTAACGATATGTAAATATGTAGTCGCCCGTCAAGCGTCAAGTCGTTCTGTGTGTTTAATAGTCGTTTGCAAGCCAAGATTTATCTTTCCAACTTTGTTAACTGTAGTCGTTTGTAAAGTTGTTTATATTAAAAGTCTGTTGTTGAGCGTGTGTATGTGGCTTTAAGACACGCACCAACAATCTGTCAACTATCTTCCAAACTTGTCTGTTGGAAGATTGGTTGGGTGTGTGTACAGCTGACAAACAACCAGATGACCAACTGATAACAGGTTGTTTACCAGATCCAACCGGTGGATCAACCTGCCCAACTATCATGCAGGTTGGAATGTGTGTACAAAAAACGTTGTTGTTTTTTGAATGCAGACATGTTGTGCAGTTTGTCAGTTAGCTGGCACACATAGCAGTTAGCTTGGGCAGCACGGTGGCGTAGTGGTTAGCTCTCTCGCCTTGCAGCGCTGGGTCCCTGGTTCGAATCCCAGCCAGGGCACTATCTGCAAAGAGTTTGTATGTTGTCTCCGTGTCTGCGTGGGTTTCCTCCGGGCACTCTGGTTTCCTCCCACATTCCAAAAACATACGGATAAGTTAATTGGCTCCCCCTAAAATTGGCCCTAGACTACAGTACTTACACTACATAATATAGACATATGGCAATGGTAGGGATTAGATTGTGAGCTCCTTTGAGGGACAGTTAGTGACAAGATAAATATATATATATACACTGTACAGCGCTGCGTAATATGTCGGCGCTATATAAATACTAAATAATAATAATAATAATTTAAGTGAGTTGGTTGGCATGTGTGTACATACTTGTCAAGTTGTGTAGTTGGTGGTGTTGTGTGGTTGGTTGTGCATTAGTAAGATGGACATGTGTATGAGCCTTCAGTCCCAGCAACCAAACAATACACTGCAGTGGAAATGCCAGCCATGGCTGCTAGTACTCAGTTGTCCCCATGTGACGTGTTCCTCAATTGTAATAGGCCGGATTATCCTTTGACTCTGCAGGGTTTGTGATAATAGTACTGTACTGACTGGAAACTCTATAGTAGATAATTTATGACTTCTAGTCCTCTCAGGCCCAGGAGAACCTCAGTAAATCAGGCTTGGTAGTCTTACTTTAGGTGCCAAAAGAAATGATACTCTTCTGAATTCTTGTGGCTGCTGAATTATGCAAACCATCTAATTAATTATTTACTTTGTTTGTGACCTTGTTTACTTTTGTTTGCAGGAAAAGCCATTAACAAAATCACTACAAAGAGGAGAGGACCCCCAATTTGATCAAGTAAGTCTGAAATTCTCCTTGAGGATTTATTATCTTTTCCATCTAAATAAAAACATTCCACGTTTTTAATAATGGGAATATGTAGATTTGCATGAATGATTTGCTTCTCATGTTCTCATTTTGTGTTCTGAAGATGCCTTTAGGCTGCTTTCACAGTGGGACGTAAAAGTCCCACGTTACAGCAGCTTGTAACGCAGGCCAGCTTACAGTAATGAAAAATCAATGTGCTGTTCACAGTGCCCACGTTGCGTTACATTGTAACGCTGCATGTTATATGAAAGTGCAGCATGCTGTGCGTTATACTGGGCTTTAGCTGCGTTAGACTGCTTGCACATGCTCAGTGACTAGCCACATGGCTAATTAATATTCACTGCACTGTGCTGACGTAACCTGGACTCGTAGTGTTGTTCGGATCATGAATGATTCGTTCATTTGATCCGGATCTTTTTTGTGAGTCGAATCATCCGGATCATCAAAATGAACGATTCGGTTCACAGTGGATGTCTGCCTGGAAGAAACAGGAACATACAGAATGTACAGTGCAGGGAAAGTCATGTCCTGCTAGTCAATTCACCCCCAGTCTGCTTCCCTAGTAAAATGATTCAAATGATTTGGTTCAAAGATCCAGATCTTTTCAATGATCCGATTCGAATCATCCGAATCCTTGAAAAGATCCGGACTTCCCATCACTATCCTGGAGCGGCTGTTCTATCAGTATAGATAGAATGAAAACAGCGCACCAAGAGCAGCATAACGCGGCTCAATCTGACGTCCAACTTCAACACCATCATGCGTTGCGTTAGGGGCATGTTATGCTACCTTAACGTCCCCTAAAACGCAACGTCTTGGTGTGAAAGTGGCCTTAAAAAATACTAGAGATTAGATGAACTAAAGATTTGATACTAACCGGGGCTTCCTCCAGCCCCATAAGCTTGTCTGAGTCTCAAGCCGTCCTCCTGTGGTCTGACGTTCAGCTGCGATCAGCTCCGGTAACAGCTCACTCGTGTCCAGTATGGGTCTTTTGCGCATGCGTGGGAGGTCTGCACATGGGCAGAAGACCCAGACTGGATGCGACTGAGCTTTTACCGGGGCTGAACGGCAGGCCACAACAGAACCGCGGGAGGACGGTGAGGGACTCAGATGTGCTTATGGGGCTGGAGGAAGCAGCCCCGGGAAGTATCAAATCTTTCATTATTTTCATCTCTGGGTCACTTTAAGTCAGAACCAAAAGTTCTCGCACTCAGTTGTGTCAAACAACCATTTTAAGCCCAGGAAGGGGTACAGAAGCCCACAGCACACCATATAGAGATAAAATCCAGAAACCTTTATTTATTCATCCAAACGTACACATTTCACACACATAAGTCCTTAGTTATACCTCACCAGAAACAAGACAGGAAGTGACATATATGCAAAAAACTCCCATTCAGGGCTGAACCGGACACCTTAATGGTAATTAATCTGACCAACTCCTCAGATACTGCTAAGAGCTGGACCAGAGTACTTAATACACGTATTTATTATAAAAACACATTCAGATTAGTATAAAAGGTTAACATCCCATCTAGAGTTCAAGCCATCTGGTACTCTTGTATCCAAGTGATAGATCCACTTGGCCTCAAACACCAATAATCTATGATAGTTCTCTCCACCTCTCACTGATCTAAACACTTTTTCAATCCCCTTAAAAGCAAACGATTGCATGTCACCACCATGTGCTTGGACAAAATGTTTAGCTACGTTGGAGATGTTTACAGTTGTACAAGAGGGGCCACAATAATATTCTGCAATTCGGTGTTGAAATGGCCTGGTGGAGCAGCCCATTTATTGTATCCGATAGATGGTACACTCAGTGACTTATACTGCATATTGACTGATGCCATAGATACATTGTCGTATTGGATACATGCTGCCATTAGAAGAAGAAACCACCTGTCAACTCATCTTGTGTACATGGCAGTATTGGAAGATTGCGTAACTACCGGGAAAAGACCCTATGGTTGAGAGCCAGTTGTGTGGAGCAGAGCTATAGAATGTATATAGACTAAAGCAGGCCGTACACTGGCTCGATTCACGGCCGTTTCGACAGCAGATCCGATCCTGGGATCGAATCTGCTGCCAATCGCTTGCGCTAAACGCACCCGCCGATCCGATTCCCTCCCGAAATCGGATCGGTCCGTCGATCGCGCCGTGCGGGAAATTACCCTCGATCGCCCGGCGGTAGGAGCGCGTCGCTTGCGGCGTACGATTCGGGCCCGATCCGAGCATGTATACATTACCTGAAGCTGGCTCCGGGGTCCTCTTCTCCTCGCTGCACCGCATTTCCGCATGTCCCAGTGTACGCTTATACTTCCTGTGTCACTCCGGTGACCAGGAAGTTGAAATAGAGGGCGCTCTATTTGAACTTCCTGGTCACGGAGTAACACAGGAAGCGCCGGGATGGAGCAAGAACAGCGGTGCGGTGCAGTGCGGAGAAGACGCCCGGGAGCCAGCCTCAGGTAATGTATACGGGGGGGGGGGGGGCAGGCGGCAGGAGCAGCTGAACAGATTGTGATCGGTTTCAGGCTGAAATCGATTCACAATCTGTTTGCAGTAAAGGCAGCCATACGATCCCTATCTGATCAGATTCGATCAGATAGTGATCTGTCAGCTGGTCGATCTAATGGCACATCGACCAGTGTATGGCCACCTTTAGGGAAGGGACAGATACTAAAGAGGGCACACTCCTAGAGACAAACCTGTATCCCTGCTCCAAAACCTGGTGTAGTTTGTCATCTGCAAACAGCACAGGCAAATTTCACTTTAACAATATTAGCTATTCTAGTGTACTCAGAACTGTATGAGGTGACAAATGTTGGTACTGGTCTGGAATCATCAGTAACATGTGTAACTCGTAGCATTGAGGTCCAAGCTCTAGACAGAGCTATACCTCTAACACATTTAAAAGCCCAGGAATGATAAACTTGATGTTTTTGAGAAAATAGATTTTAAAAAATCCCCCCAAAACTGTTTAACTCTGTAAAACGACATTTTGCTGCCATGCACTGTACTGTATAGCGAGTTGTGAGTTCTGGATGGCTTCATGTATCCTTCTTATCTTGAGAAAATGTTTACATTCTGTTCCTAACACAGGGAGGGCCCTCATTTAGCTTTGAAGTGCTGAAGATATTAATAGAGAGATGTAATAAGTGAAATATGGAATGTCATTTCACAATAGGGTGATGGCTTTGACTCTCTGAGGGGGTGTGTACCGTCTGAGCATTCTGTCACTTCTGTGAGGAAGGGGAATTATCTGGGCCCGCTGCCTGCTGAAAGATAAGTATTGCCTGGCCATTGCCAGAGGAAGCGGAGTCCGGGACCTGTGCCAAACTGAAGCCTACTGACACCCCTCTTTGGTAGAGGCATTTCTCACAAGCTCTTGTCAGATTGTGATATATGGGCTTGTGCTGTAGCTGAGGGTCAGGTTAGATGGATGCACCCTTAACCTTTAGTGGCTATGCAGAAGCTGACACAGGCCATAGGGGAGGCTTCTGCTGCTTCTGAGACTGTATTGCCAATGCAGTGCTGTCTCCATGGTGTAACTGCTCGGAAGATAAGCACACAAGTCAGATCCAGCTGCTGCTTGTGCAATCACAGACGCCCGCATGTACAATAACTTGGCAGTGGAAAGGGGTGATGACTCCTGCCTTCACTTATGTCAGCGTGGATGACTACCATCTATGTGCGCCAAGTTTCTGACAAATCTGTTATTGTAATGCACAGCAGAAAAGTCATTACCGTAAGTACGTAAACATTCTTTATCTTTCACCTCCTGTACTCCTGTGCAGACAGCTGAAGTTCCTTTTGTGAGGAGTGGAAAATATGTCCTTAATATAACTAACTTGGATGAGAGAATTGAGGTGTAATTGGGGACCAGTCAGTTTAATCTGCCAAGCATTTCAAGGGAACCTGAAGCGAAAAGTATATGGAGGCTGCCATATTTATATCCTTTTAAACAATACCAGTTGCCCGGCAGGCCTGCTGAGCTCTTTGGCTGCAGTAGAATCTAAATTGCATCCAGTGTCGGATCATCCACAAGGCAACTTAGGCAGGTGCCTAGGGCATGGAGAGAAACCAGGGGCCTGGTTGACACTAGCCCCCCACCAAATCTTACAAGCAAAACAATCCATTTGGTCATCAAGGGTGGGCCCAAAGTGGGTACTTGCCTAGGGACCTATTTCACCATAATCCATTTCTGATCACACCAGAAACAAGCATGTGGGTAATAATGTCAGCAACTCCTGATCTGCTGCATGCTTGTTCAGGGGCTATGGCTAAAAGTATTAGCGGCAGAGTATCAGCCAGATAGCCAGGCAACTGGTATTGCTTAAAAGCCACCATATACCTCTCATCTTTAAAGGGAACCTAAACTGAGAAGGATATGGATTTTTCCTTTTAAAATAATACCAGTTGCCTGACTCTCCTGCTGATTCGTGTCTCTAATACTTTTAGCCACAAACCCTCAACAAGCATGCAGATCAGGTGCTCTGACTGAAGTTTGAATCAGGATTATACAGTTTCTCGGTTAACTTTTAAAGAATAAGAGCCAGCTTTGAGCTGTGCAGCCTTTGTCAGACTTCAATCTCGTGTCTATAGTCGTAATCCTAAACAAGACTTTCCTGGAATCCTGTAGTCGTATTTTGGTAGAAAATGTTAAATATCCATGTTTGAAGTTTTGACTGCCTCTGTGAGTTTTACGAGCTGCAATTTACATGTGAGTGAGTTATGCTGTTCCAACTGCAGTCTGACTGCAGAGAAAATGTCATTTAGAGTCCTGGGCCCATGAGCAATTGACTTTTTCTCCTAGGAGGTACGGTAATTGTTCATCATCTCTTTAAAATAACTTTTTTTCTAAGCCAATTTCAGTGCCTGGAAGTGGGAGAAAGGTTAGACTTCTAGTTACCATAATGAGCCCAGAGATGCGACTGTTAACATTTCAGGACAAAGTTTCCCATAATCTATGCAAGGACTCCTCTCCTCTACATCTGCTTTCCCACCAGATTGTTTTAAAAACAAAACAAAACCGGGTGGACAATCCAACCATACAACATCTGAATCAAAGTGTGGTTTTCTTTATTTCCCAGCCGTCAAGATAGAATGTGAACTATTTCATAGATCGGCCTGCAGAATCTGTCAGAAAACAAAACTCTGTTGTCAGTAACTTCTGAGATTCCTTCCCATTCTTGACTAATCCAAACAGCCTTCAAAAATGCAGTCCAGGGCAGCTGGATCACTTGTGATGTCACCAGTGGAGATCCTCAGAGATATCTCAGTAAATCAGGCCCAATATGTAGTTCTTTAGGTACATGTGAACATTTCTGTGAAGGTTCTCATTTACACAACTCCAATCCTATCTATGTTGTGCAGTGCTGAATATAATTTTGCCTTCTTAAAATGAGTCTGAAACCATTGTAAAAAAAACAAAAAACAAAACCGGTTCTCATGTAAGTCCGCTCATTCCAGCGCAGGATCCCTCCTTCAAAGCCCCCACCGCAGAAGTTCCCCCGAAGATGGGCGGCTTCGTACTGCGCGTTTGCGACTGCATGAGAGACTGCCGAAGCCTCCTGCAGCGGCTGAGAGCAGTCTCTGACCCATCAGCTAAAGACTGCTAACTGGGGAGGCAGTGATGGGACGCGATGAGCGGGAAGGCTCTACAGGACCCTGAGCCTTCCCTCTCCTTAGGTGAGTATCTTTCTTTTCTTTTTTGCTTGGCTTCAGGCTCCCTTTAAAACAGATAGCATTTGCAATTATTTAACTTTGAGTGATCAGCTGTGTTTTCCCATGAATCATCACTCCTGAATATGCAAATCATCACTTTATGCGCGCATCCAGAACTGCCAGTGTACAGTGAGCCTATAACCAGTGGCGTAGCAATAAGGGATGCAGAGGTTGGGACCGCACCAGGGGCCCTTCCTCAACAGCAGTATAAGCACTTTATTGACCCTGTGCTGGTAATGTAAAACAGGGAAACCGAGAGCCCAGAATAGTGTAATATGTATTGGAATAGGACAAGATAAATGAATAGTAAGCAATTTATACTCACAAACCAGGGTTACCGCTCAGGCAACCACTGTAAACGCAGGTGGGGAGATTAGGCCTGTCCCCACTCAGGATTAAGATGTCGCTCTCTGTAGATCAGGGAAAAAAGGGGGATAAACACCCCTCCACCAAGGGGTGGACTCAGATATAGTAGAAGGTGAACAGAGGCGCCAAAAGGATAAAATATGTTAAAATTGTTAAGTTTGGGAGGCGGCGGTGGCCTCAACCTCCCCAAACAGACACATAAGCTGCCAATTTTTCAGAAGAAATAGATTTTTATTCACATACTCCAAAAAACACAGCAAGAAGTCTAGTCCATGCCTAGCGCCTCTGTACTCTACAGACGCGCTAGGCGTGGACTAGATTTCTAGCTGTGTGATACTCCTACTGTGATTGCCTGAGGAAGTGGGATTATACCTGCGAAACGCATTGCCTGTTTTTTTTTGGAGTATGTGAATAAAAATCTATTTCTTCTGAAAATTGACAACTTATGTGTTTGGGGAGGTTGAGGCCACCACCGCCTCCCAAACGTTTTAACAATTTTAGCATATTTTATCCTTTTGGCACCTCTGTTCACCTTCTACTATACTGTGCTGATAATGATTCCTTCTATAGATGCTTTGAAAAGTAATAAGGGTTCTGGGACACCATGAGGTATCTTGGTACTCTGTAGCAGTTTATGCAAGTAATTCACCTTTCATTCTGTCCCATTGCACCTGCTCAGTACCTTCCACCATCCATCAGGGTCATCCACCGCCACTGGCATTCCGTTCTATCCCATTGCACCCGCTCGGTTCCTGCCGGCATTATCTGTGTAGTAAATAGTAATATAATTGGTACAGAGCTTAGCTGTCTGTAGAGAGAAACGTTCTATGCTGCACAACTGGTGTATGGGGTGAGCCATAGTCAGCCGAGTTATTTGTTCTGTAATCCACCTCTGTGCTGTTCTTTAACCACTTGAGGACCACAGCCTCCCCACTCCAGTGACCAGACTATTTTCTCTATCCCTCAGCTGGGACACGTCCTCAGGAGTTTGGGCACGCCCAGACACCTGTTGAAACACACAGGAAAAGTATTAAAAGCTCCCGCCCTCCCTCTAACCTCAGTTGTTTTTGTGTTTCCGCCCGGAAGCACACGGAAAGTAGCTCCAATTTGTTTTTTTCTATATCTCACCAGAGGGTGAGTGTGTCACTGGCAGAGGTACCTGTGAAGCGGGGCTTGTAGGACATCGTAATCCAGCAGGGAAGAAAGTGCCTCTGCCGCCATTGAACTGGACGCCCTCGGATGGAATAGGGCTGTCCAGCTTCCTTCCTCCCGCGCGGCTAGACTGGCCTGCTTTTCAATCGGACAGGCGAGGGCGCAGGTCTTGGGAGGAGGAGTCGTCGCACCGGAAGGGAGGCGTTACGGCACTTCCGGTTGCGCATAAGAGGACGCCGGAGATCCCGCATGGTGGAAGATGGAGTCAGTTAATGCGTCCACCATGTCCGCGTCGGCCGCCTCGGCGGCGCCAGCTACAGGGATAGCGGCAGCGCCAGCCACAGGGGCAGCAGCAGCACCTTCTTCAAGGGCAGCGGCAGCGCCAGCCACAGGGGCAGCAGCAGCACCTTCTACAAGGGCAGCAGCAGCGCCAGCCTCAGGGGCAGCATCTTCCTCAGCCACATCAGGGACCAGACAGCAAACTGATGGTGGGGTGAGTGGGAGTAATATCTCCCATAAGGGATTCCTTATATGACTGGTGGATACTAATAAGGTTTCCTGTTTTCTGTGTCTGTGTTTTTTTCCCTTGTGTTCTCTCTAGGCCAGAGTGGAGTCTAAGGCCACATACAGACATCAGACCATAGTCTTTGGAAAATGAAAGATCACAGACCAATCTTACCACCCTTCCTGTAGTATAAGAGCCATACTCTACACAGTCTTTTCTATGGAGCTGAACTCCACATCAGAAAAAAATCTTGGCAAGATGCTGCACACACAGATGCTGTACAGACACAAAAGATCAGTATCTGCAAAAGATCTGTTCCTGCCAAAAATCCATTCCTGCAAATTGCAATGATAGTCTATGAGATCTGCAGATCATCATACACACATGATTTAACTGACATTCATCTGCAGATCAGATCCACCAGGATGGATTTTCAGATCTGCAGATCTGCAGATGAATGTCAGTTAAATCATGTGTGTATGATGATCTGCAGATCTCATAGACTACCATTGCAATTTGCAGGAATGGATTTTTGGCAGGAACAGATCTTTTGCAGATACTGATCTTTTGTGTCTGTACAGCATCTGTGTGTGCAGCATCTTGCAAAGATTTTTTTCTGATGGGGAGTTCAGCTCCATAGAAAAGACTGTGTAGAGTATGGCTCTTATACTACAGGAAGGGTGGTAAGATTGGTCTGTGATCTTTCATTTTCCAAAGACTATGGTCTGATGTCTGTATGTGGCCTTAATCTGGTAGTTCTAGTGAGAAGGCTAGGTCTAGGAAATGTTGCCAGTGTCAGACTAAACTGTCTTCCAGTTATACTAAGAGTCTGTGTCAGGGCTGTATCAATGCTGTGATTGCTTCAGAATCATCTGCTATTTTTAAAAATGTGATGCGGTCTGTTAAGAAGGACATGACTGACACCTTGGGTAAATTTAAAGATTCTATTTTGTCGGTCTCTGCCGAGGCCCCTGTTGCCGGTCCTTCCTCTGCACCAGTGGTCCTGATTGAATCCGCTTCCCCTACAAGCGCTATCGGATTGTCTGAGGGTGATACCTCTGCAGTCCCTCCTCTGGGCCCGGGTGATATTTTTGGGGTTCCAGAGGAGGAGGAGGGTGAAGTTGAGGACTTAGAGGACAGGGAAACCTGGTCCGATTTAGAGGAGGGGGAAACTCTTCAATCTGAGGAAGAGTCAGATGAAGAGTCAAAAAAACCAGCAAGATTTTTGTTTAATACTGATGAGATTAACGATTTACTTAAAGCGGTCTACACTACTGAACAAATTCCGGAAATCCAGAGGGAACTTTCGGTCCAGGATCAAGTTTATTCTGGTTTGGCTCAGCAAACGGGTAGAGTGTTTCCTTTCCATCAATCCCTTAAGGATATTATTACGTCGCAATGGCAGGAGCCGGAGCGGCGGTTATTTATACCTAAATCAGCAAGAAGGAAATACCCATTTGCTCAATCAGATATGGATAAATTTGTTAAATGTCCTAAAATCGACGCTTCTTTATCCAAGCACTCAAAAAATGCGGACCTCTCCTTTGAGGACGCGGGTGTACTCAAGGATGCCTTGGATAAAAGAATTGATGTGCTTCTGAAAAAAGCATGGGAATCGGCTTCCTTTGCCTTTTTGCCTAGCGTGGCCGCTACTTGCATTTCCAGAAATTTAAAAATTTGGATGGAAAATTTAGTATCACACGTGACTTCAGGTAAAGCCTTGAGTACTTATGTGAAATCACTCCCGGTGGTTTTGAGATCGGTGGCTTTTTTGGCAGACGCAGCGGTTGAAATTATTAGGATTTCCGCTCGTACTACGGCACTTGTCAACTCTGCCAGAAGAGCGGTCTGGCTCAAAGCATGGGAGGGGGATCTAACTTCCAAGAACAAATTATGTTCAGTCCCGTTTGAGGGGAATCTACTCTTTGGTAGTGAATTTGAAAATGTACTTTCCAGGTCGGCAGAGAAAGGGAAACAATTCCCTACGAAACGTAAGAGTTTTCAATTTAAGAAACAGAGTATTTTCAAAAGACCAGCGCAGGACCAATCCAAATCTCAATCTCAGCAGAGGAAATGGTCCTTTCCAGCAGGCAAAGGGAAAGGGGGTTTTGCACTTGCAAGACCCAGCAACCCCAAAGAAAGGAAGTGACTCGCGGCCGGTGGGGGGAAGGCTTCTTTATTTTGTGTCCCAATGGTATCAGATAAATCCAGATCCTTTTATTTTGAAAATCATACAGGACGGGTATCGTCCACAATTTTTTGTTCCCCCTCCCCCCAGGGTATATGTGAACAGCCTTCCTCAGGATTTGAGCAAGGCAAACGGGCTTTTTTCGGAGATAACAAAGTTAATATTAAAAAAAGTGATTGTGTCGGTACCTCCAAGAGAGGAGTTTCAGGGATATTATTCCCATGTGTTTTTGGTAACAAAAAACACAGGGGATTTCAGATTCATTCTGAATCTGAAATCCCTAAATCCCTATTTAACGTACAAGAAATTCAGAATGGAGAACATAACGTCGGTGAAATCTCTTCTTCAGGGAGAGGAATACTTCGTATCAATAGATTTACAGGACGCATATTTACACGTCCCAATTGCCCGATCACACCAAAAATATCTAAGATTCGCGGTTCAGATGGAGAACCGGTGTCTTCATTATCAATTCCAGGCACTTCCTTTCGGGATTGCAACCGCTCCCCGGATTTTTACCAAAGTATTGGCAGAGGTCATGAAATTCCTAAGACTACAGGGGATACAAATAATTCCCTACTTAGACGACCTATTAATTTTTGCAAAGACCCAGGAGGTTCTAATCCAGCACAGAGATCGAGTAATCCAGACTCTAACGAAATTGGGGTGGATCATCAATTATCCAAAATCTCATCTAACACCAACCCAGACAATTGTATTTTTGGGTTATGTGATAGATTCGATCAGGGGCAGGATTTTTCTGCCATCAGGGAAAATAGAGAGGTTACAGTTAGAGTTGAGAGATCTTTTACTGTCTCGGGAAACGTCCATCAGAGACATAATGAAAGTGTTGGGGTTAATAACGGCAACACTTCCAGCAGTCACGTGGGCACAATTTCACGGTCGAAGTCTACAGAGATGGTTGTTAACGATCTGGGACAAAACTCGGGAATCCTTAGAACAGGTAGTTCAGATTCCGGGTCAGGTAAAACAAAGTTTTCATTGGTGGCTGGATACCTCCAATCTGGTAAAGGGCAGAGTGTGGAGACAAGAAGACCCAGTGAGAATCCACACGGACGCAAGTGCCTGGGGTTGGGGTGCCACAGTATTAGGTCACCAAGCTCAGGGAACCTGGTCCAAGAGGTTGGCGAGGAGTTCGTCCAATCTCAGAGAGCTTCGAGCAGTTTTGGAGGCGTTTTTTGCCTTCCAAGTCCTGATTCGGAACAAACACGTCCTAGTATTTTCCGACAACATTTCCGCGATTGCGTATCTCAACAAACAGGGGGGCACTCGATCCCCGAGTCTGTCTCTTCTGGCAACAGAGATTTTCGAGTGGGCAGAAACAAATCTGCTGTCACTCGAAGCAATTCACGTAAAAGGAGCGCTGAATGTGGAGGCGGACTATTTGAGCCGCCACGAACTCGATCAAGCAGAGTGGGAACTGAACCAAGAAGTGTTTCTTTGGATAACAGAGCAATTGGGCTTTCCAGAGATAGACCTGTTCGCTTCCCCAAACAATGCAAAGATTCCTCAATTTTTCTCTCTCCACAGCAGTTCAAGCTCTCTGGGATTGGATGCGCTTTCAGTACCATGGACGTTCAATCTAGGTTACGCTTTTCCACCCCTGAACCTGATCCCGCGAGTTTTAGACAAAGTACAGAAAGAGAAAGCTTGTGTAATACTGATAGCGCCTCTTTGGCCCAAGAGAGGGTGGTTTGCCACTCTCTTGAGTCTATCAGGTCAGTCGCCATTACCACTTCCTCTGAGGTCAGATCTTCTGCGACAGGGTCCTTTATTGCACCCCAAACCAGAGTTGTTCAATCTAGCAGCATGGATCCTGAGAGGTTAATACTAAGAAACAAAGGAGTATCAGATAAAGTGATAGATACCCTGCTGAAATGCAGGAAACCCATTACTCACAAAATATATAGGAAAGTGTGGAAGGTGTTTGGGTCATGGTGTGTTTCTCATAATAGGGTACAGACCGAGATTGGGACTATTCTGGATTTTTTTCAGAGTGGACTAGAGATGAATTTATCTCTAAGTACGCTTAGGGTACAGTGTTCGGCATTGTCTATTTTGCTAGATAGACCCTTGGCACAAGAAAGGCTAATCAAAGATTTTTTTCGAGCTATTCAGAAATCCACGCCTATCAAGCAGAAAATAGTACCGCAATGGGATCTTTCTTTAGTTCTCAATATTTTGACCAAACCTCCCTTTGAGCCGATCGATGAAATCGAGCTAAAATTTTTGACTCTTAAAGTGATTTTTTTAGTTGCAATTACGACAGCTAGAAGACTAGGCGATCTTCAAGCTTTATCCATTAAGGATCCTTTTTTGTCTATTTTTCCGGACAAGGTTGTCCTACGTTTAGACCCTAATTATTTACCGAAAGTTTTGTCGGAGTTCCACAGGTCACAAAATATTGTGCTTCCTTCATTCTGTGATAGGCCTTCTTGTGCTAAGGAGTCAGAATTTCATTGTCTGGATGTCAGAAGGGCTATTCTAGCTTATTTGACGAGAACTAGAGAGTTTAGGAAAACCTCTCACTTGTTTATTTTGTACGGATCAAAAAATAAGGGACAGCATGCTTCGAGACAAACCATGGCTAAATGGTTATGTGAGGTTATCTCATTAGCCTACGAGATTTCAGACTCCACTCCACCAGGTAACGTTAATGCACATTCAACCCGTTCCATTTCCACGTTTTGGGCTGAAAGAGCGGGGGCTACGGTTCAGCAGATATGTCAGGCGGCGACCTGGGCAAGTCCTTCCACCTTCGTCAAACACTATAGAGTGGATGTACTGTCGCAACAGGATTTGGCGTTTGGCAGGAAAGTGCTCCAAGCTGTAGTCCCTCCCTAGGTGTTTTTTTTTTTTACTTTTGTATCTACTCCTGAGGACGTGTCCCAGCTGAGGGATAGAGAAAGCACCTGCTAGACCTACCGGTAGCGGTGTTTCTGTCCTGAAGCTGGGACACTGTCCGCTACCCTACCCCTTTTTTCTTCGCACTTTCCTTGGGGCCAGTTGTTTAGGGGTCACTAGGAGGTGCTTCGCTCATCTCTCTTTCCTGGTGTTCCGGTCTTTTACTTTTTTATGCACTGAGGTTAGAGGGAGGGCGGGAGCTTTTAATACTTTTCCTGTGTGTTTCAACAGGTGTCTGGGCGTGCCCAAACTCCTGAGGACGTGTCCCAGCTTCAGGACAGAAACACCGCTACCGGTAGGTCTAGCAGGTGCTTTTTTACATTAATGGATCCCCCCTTCTGCCTACCAACAGAGCTTTGCCATCTAACAGTCTGCTAGCGGCGATCGCCGCTTGCAGACTACTCAAGCAGGTATGCGCACGCGATCCTCGCTAATCTCTGCCCGCCGCTCTTGACGCCTTTCGGCATTGCGCGGTCCTGGGGCTGCCACCTTCCCGACACCTATCGGCATTAGGTGGTCAGGAAGTGGTTCATTTTACATGTTTATAGTCTAGTGTTTTTAAAGTCACCATATGAAGTTAGCAGACACACAATGAGCCAAATACTGTATGTCTTTGTGTAATGTAGGAAGACATGCTCTTTTCACACATACTAGGCAGATTTCTGGCCAGCATTTGTTCACATCCACAGACCTTCCTGTGCATTAACCAAGTTATCCCATGAAGCAGTCATTTCTGTAATGCAGTCATGTGACACACTATTGGCTCTGGCTTGTGGTGAGGTAGCATTCTGTGATCTGTTGTCAGGCTACTTCAAGAGAAACCGTAACCATGAATTGAACTTCATCCCAATCAGTAGCTGATACCCTCTTTCCCGTGAGAAATCTTTTCCTTTTCTCAAACTGATCATCAGGGGGCTCTGTATGGCTAATATTGTGACCATGGTTCTGACATCACACTGTGGAAACCTTGTTGCATTGTGGGAAATGGCAGCTGTTTCCAAATGCCAAAAAAGCAAGCAGTATCTCCTTCCACTAACCTCACCTGCCAGCAGTAAAAATGTTACCATGTGATAAATGTCAGAATGTAAATTGGGGAGAGGAAAGAAACCTATATGCATCATACTTACCTCCCGTGTAGTCTACTCATCAATCTTTCTCCTCTCTTGCATCCTGTTTGTCCACTGTGTTCAATGGAATTTTCCATCTTTCATTTTGAAAATGGCCATTACCTTATAACAGCTTCCTGGTCAGCAGACTGTTAAATTGTAATATCGCCTACTTGAGCCATAGAGAAACATTGACATTACCTTGCACATCAGTTGTCCTTTCAGTTATAACTGACAGCAACTGATATATTTTAGTTCTGACAAAAAGTCAGGGTTGCAGTTATCTTGTTCATATGTTTTTGGGCTGTGGGAGAAAACCAGAGTGCCAAGAGGAAACCCACACAAACACAGGGAGAACCGAGAAAGTCCATGCTTATAAATGTCCTGGCCAGGATTTGAACCGGGGATCTCAGTGCTGCAAGGTGAGAGTGCTCTCTACTGAGCCACCATGCTGACTGTATAGCTATAAATCCCACTGTGTCCTGCTCCAGTAGGTTTGTTTACTATCCTTTGTCCTTATAGATTTTCCACAAGTTTTGATTTGCCTTTCTGGTAAGAGAATACAAAGCGGGGGAAAAGCTGGACTGTGTGAAACTGTTATGTGTCCATTCACTACAGTTGTGCCTGAATGAACCCAGCTAAGTGAATGAGTTACTTGGTGGCAGTGGGAACTGTGTGGGAGGAATCTATTTCTGGTACTTGCACTGAAATCCCCAGTAGTTTTTGCAGTTTGAGTTCTGGAAGCTGTTGTGATGGAACATATACTACTCAAGTCCTACTGCTCGTTGCAGTAAATGTTGTTATAAAGCTCCTAGGAAAAAGTGATAAACCTCTCAGGCGTGTGCTGCCTTTATTGCACACATTTATAGCTGTGGAGTTTACTGATTCAAAAGCATTCTTAGCTTCTATGTCCAAATTGCAACCTCAGGGTCACATGGGCTCCTCCGAGACTTTCTCTGCCACCCCTCAGATGTTTGCTCTATGAGCTTTTTAGCGTATTCTTTGGCTATTTTGGAACTGAGATTTTTATATCGAGATGACCACAAACTATAAAAGACAAACCGGTGACTCAGAATAGTCTTAAAGAGAACCCGAGGTGTGTTTAAAGAATGTTATCTGCATACAGAGGCTGGATCTGCCTATACAGCCCAGCCTCTGTTGCTATCCCAAACCCCACTAAGGTCCCCCTGCACTCTGCAATCCCTCATAAATCACAGCCATGCTGTGAGGCTGTGTTTACATCTGTAGTGTCAGTCTCAGCTGCTCCCCCACCTCCTGCATAGCTCCGGTCCCTGCCCCCGTCCCTTCCCTCCAATCAGCAGGGAGGGAAGGGATGCAGGCGGGGACTGGAGTTCTGCAGACTGACACTATAGACACAGCCAGCTCTGACAAGCTGTTTGTCAGCAGCGTGGCTGTGATTTATGAAGGATTGCAGAGTGCAGGGGGACCTTAGGGGGGTTTGGGATAGCAACAGAGGCTAGGCTGTATAGGCAGATCCAGCCTCTGTATGCAGATAATATTCTTCAAACCCACCTCGGGTTCTCTTTAAGGTACCCATACAGTACATTGATTCCCGCCAATATACAGCAGATTTGATCACTGTGATCAAATTTGCTGTGAAATCGGTAACGCAAATGTTGACTGATCGACCAATTTCCATCCAAAATCGATCGATTCAGTTGATCTGTCCAGGCGGAAAATTTCTCTTGAAAGTCTGTCTGCCGGAGCGAGTCACCGGGTCCATGCGGTCCCTTTCTGCGGTTTGCCGCCTTCTCCATCTCTTCACTTCCTGTCCCGTCCTGTGAGAAGGGGAAGTTCCAACAGTAGAGTGCCCTCTACTGTTTAATCTTCCGCTCAGAACAGGAAGTATGGAGAAGATGGCCAGCTGGAGAAAGGGACAGCATGGACCCGGGGACTCGCGCCGGCGGTCAGTTAATGTGTAACGATTGTGGAACTTTCTCCGTGATCAGCGCACAACGTGTGCGCTGACACGGCGGAAATCCTCCACAAGCGTATATTTGCAGGCACCCAGCAAAAGGTGCTAGGCACCTGTAGAGGGAAATTCCTGTCGGCAGATGGCGCTGGGGAGTGCAGAGGAACCAATCCTCTGTACCTCCACAAGTGCCAGACAGGAATTGTACGAAGCGCAGAACGCAATCGCAAGAGGCGATTGCGAATGAGATTGAGCAAAGGGACAGGTTGTATGTGTGTGCACCAATCCAGTCGCCACCCCACGACCGCGCACACACAACAGCAGATATGAAATAGGAACGCGATCGCGAGAGGTGCGATCGCCAGACGTGACACAAGGCAGATCAGAATAGAATACGAGGGTAGCAAAGGCACAGCAAATAATACAATAAGGAGATACGGAAAATAACAAACGCTAGCTAACCGCGAACACCGCACTCATTCGCAACAGTGCACGCGGTTATGCGCGGTCTCCACGTGATAAGCACAATAGAGACAAGCACGCCTAACTAACCATCGACAGACAAACATGAAACAGAGGACGCGAGCGCTTGCTTAACGGTTACCTCACCGAGCCTCCAGCAAGCGTAGCAGACAAGACAGACACACGAAAACAGGGACAAGCGAGAGATAGGATCCACAGCACTAGCGAAAAGTGTCTAGCGCGATCCAGGTACAGAGTAGCAGAACAGAAGGATCCCCAGCGCTAGCGAAAAGTAGCTAGCGCGATCCCAGAAGACAGAACAGAAGGATCCCCAGCGCTAGCGAAAAGTGGCTAGCGCGATCCCAGGAGACAGAACAGAAGGATCCCCAGCGCTAGCGAAAAGTAGCTAGCGCGATCCCAGGAGACAGAACAGAAGAGATAGCTGGTAGCAACCGCTGCACCAGCTATACTCCAAGAACAGAGATCAGAACCATTTCCTGTCGACCACCATAGGGACAGGACAATGGCTACAGGCAAGACAAGACAGAACAGGCAATACAGATAATACAACCTGACTGGGCTAGAAGGGGAGCCTAAAGCAACCCCCAGGAATTAACTATACTAGATAGCAATGGCTGACACTCCAGCAGTGTCCATCAGGAACAGACCATGGAAGGGAAATGACCAGCAAAGCCTTCTGGGAAACATAAAGCTCTTATAGTGCCAGTCATCAAAGAAGGCAGGTAGGGGATTTGCATAACGAATGTATGCAAATTCCCCAGCAAGAGAACAGACCAGAAACTTGCAATGGAAAGACAGGTCTCTGTTCCAGAGACCTGCAGCCCACAGACTAGAGGAATGGACAAACATCTGTCTGCCTGTGCAGCCAGCTGAGCGGATCATCACATGATGTATTGCTGCTGGCCGGCGGAGGCGAGGCAGGCAGCGTCAGCTCCACAGGTTGTGAATAGAATAGAATACCATATGTATTTCCTTTTACACAATACCAGTTGCCTGGTAGCCCTGCTGATCTATTTGGCTGCAGTAGTGGCTGAATAACACCAGAAACAAACGTGCAGCTAATCTTGTTGGATTTGACAAAATGTCAGAATTGCCTTATCTGCTGCACGTTTGTTCAGGGTCTGTGGCTAAAAGTATTAGAGGCTGAGAGAGCAACAGGACAGCCCATTAACTGGTTGGTATTGCATAAAAGGAAATAAATATGTCGACTCTATATCTCTCTCACTTCAGGTGTCCTTTAATTCAATCCAGTAAGGTACATACAGTAACCGCAAAGGAGTGAACAGACGACCTGACAGCCGTTTCGCGGGTCTCCCCGCTTCATCAAGGTTCAAAGACCATTTCAGTATGTGTGCAAGTTTTATGCAGCTTGGAGTTAAAGCCAATCAATTCAGCAGGAAGTGCATAAAATTAACATTATACAAGCTTGTATTATTTGCATCTCTTCGACTCTCTGTAGTAAAACCATTTTTAATTCAGAATAAATTAAAGATGCATGACCTGGGGCTTCCTGGGGAATATGGAGACTGCTGTATTTCCTTTCAACTAATACCACTTGCCTGCCAGTAATGCAGTAATGAGCCTATAATACGTTTTTAGACCCTGAACAAGCATGCAGATCAGGTGCTTCTACCTGATTAACTTTATGCTTGTTTCAAGTGTGTGATTCAGACACTACCGATGCCAGAAAGATCAGCAGGATTCCAGGCAACTGATATTGTTTATAAGGAAATATGTCTGCCTCCATAGCTCCCTCACTTCAGGTTCCCTTTAAAGTGGGATAAAACTCTGACAGAACATTCAATAAAAATGTATTTAACTACTATTTATTGCCTATCCAGTTTTGCTTTTGTGCACAAGTAATATTGTCTGTCTACAAATTCCCAAAGTACAGTTTGTCTGCTCTGAAAGCTGTCATTGCATCTTATTGCTTAGCTGATGAATGTATATATCAGAATCTATCTAGTAATCATTTCTCAGCTGCACACATAGTAGAAGCTAAGAGAGTTCAGTTTCGGCAGGTTGCTAATGTTTAATAAATGTATCTGACAAAGGAATGTAAATAAAACAGAATGTTATCACCTCTTCGGATGTGGCCAGAAGCTGCCCACTGAAGCAAGGAGCTTTCCACTGAAGAACAAGGTGCTGTGTTTAACTATTTAAATGTTGTTCTGCTACACATTTTTTGTGGTAGTAGATTTTATGATGTAAATCTTTTAGAGAAAAGTGGAAATGTGGAGTTTCATACCACTTGAAGCTATTTTAATGCACTGCATTGTAGGTGTTGTGTACATGCACCTCGCAGCAGTTACTGAGGTGCAGTGACCACAATGGCACACTCAGTGGCGTAGTGGGTCCCGGACACTGTATGCTTTATTTGTGAGTTTACTCTGGTGTCCTGCAACATCCCAAAATCATGCAGATACGGTACATGAATCCGTATTCACCTATGAACTGAGGTACAGTTAGCAAGTACACTAAAGCACTGCGAAACATGTCAGCGCTATATAAATATATAAATACGCAATAATAATTATATTTATGTGACTTGTTAAGTACAGCAGATGCACTCTAATGAATTGTGTTTAAACATCAGCACCCAATTATAAGCAATGCTGGAGGGTTCTGCTAGCAGACAACAAGCCCAGTGACGTGACTGTTGGAAAAATAATGTTCTGCAAGTGAATGAGAAAAGGAAATGGGTTGTAGCAATAGTCCTAGATTGCTTCCCACCTTCTGCCCTCGCTCCTCTGCTCTGAGACCTGCTGCTTCTTCCTCTCCATCTGCCGGTATTTTTAGCATTCTGATTTCATTCTTATTTTTATATGACCCACCCAGGCCTTACTGACAGCCTATGTAACAGTCTATACTCTGTAATACTGAATTTATAAATTAATCTAATCAGGCAATATGCACATGGCCTCAAACTGCTATACATCACAATGATTTTAGAAGATTTCTCCTTGTGTTCTGAATGTAATGACACAGGCATCTGCAGCGTATATTTCACAGTAAGTACTAAGTAAGGGTACCTGTTGGATAAATGGACAAGTCCCAGAAGAGCCAAAACTAAAATATTGCCTCCCTGGCACCTCTTTAGATGGGTAGCTTGGATAGCGCTCTCAGCTTGCAGCGCTGGGTCCCTGGTTCAAATGCCAGCCAGGACACTATTCTGCATAGAGTTTTTACATTCTCTCCATGTCTGTGTGGTGTCTTCCCACATCCCAAATACATACAGATAAGTTATTGGCTTCCTCCTAAAAATTTGTACCTAGACCAGGGGTGTCAAACTCAAATACAAAGTGGGCTGAAACTGAACACTGGGACCAAGTTGTGGGCCAACCTCAATGTCTAGTGTCCTCCTCCCCTCATTAGAAAGTTCCCTGGTGTCTAGCTCCCCCTCCCTCCCCTGAACAGTTTCTTGGTGTCTAGTGGCACCCCTCCCTCCCCTATACAGTTCCCTGGTGTCTAGTGCCTTCCCCTCTCTCCCCCATATGGCTTCCCTGGTGATCTAGGGCTTCACCTCCCAATATAGCTTCCCAGATGGACTAAAGTGGGCCAAACATAATGCAAAATAGGGAAACCATTTGGGGGCCAGATCTGATGGCTCTGCGGGACAGATGTGGCCCAGGGGCTGGAGTTTGACTTGTATGCCCTAGACCATTGATGGCTAAACTTGGCATTACAGCTGTGACAAAACTAGAAATCCCATCATGCCTCTGCCTCCCCGAGTTGTGCTTAGAGCTGTCAGAGTATTGCAATGCCTCATGGGACTTGAAGTTCCAGCACAGCTGGAGTGCCATGGTTAGCCATCACTGCCCTAGACTATGATGGACTTATGACTGCGATAGGGAATAGATTGTGAGCTCTTCTAAGGGACAGTTATTGACATTACTATGTACTTTGTAAAGTGCTAGGCAAAGTTCTCACTGGCAGTTTTTGAGGGTAGTAATTAGTGCCATTTTGGTGCCTGGTAAAACAATGCCACAATTGGGTGATACAGTTAAGAACAGCTAAAGCAACCATGAAGTGAAAGTAAACTGATGAGATAAACCTTTTATCGCTAGTACTTATCCCACATAGTTCTCATATGTAATCCTGTGATTATATTCTATACTTTACAGTTAAAATCTTCATCTTCAAAAAAAAACAAAAAACAAAACACCCCGAGTACCTGAGTCAGGCAAAACGTAAATGTTATTCTCCACCCATAAGGCAGGTCTTTAACTTTTAAACTTTTTATCTATTCCTTTGCCTCAGATGTGTGTTTATTAAAGAGACTCTGTAACAAAATTTTCAGCCTTATTTCTTCTATCCTATAAGTTCCTATATTATGTTCTAATGTGGTCTGGATTACTGCAGCCTTTTTTAGTTGCACTGTCTGTAAAATATATAATCAATTTTCTTTGTCAAGCTTTGTTGACCCAGGGAGGAAGGAGCTGCCTCTGTTGTAATGAGTACAAGTTATGCACTCTCCCTGCGGGCTCTGTGTGCTTTGTTTACTCCTCACCGGCAACGTCTCTGCTCTGTTTCAGCTTGTCTGTGATGCAGTTTGTGAGGCTGAGGGAGGAGGGAGCTGCTTGTCACATGCCGAGAAACTCAGACTGGAGTGCAGATAATTCACTATGTAATAAAAACTTGTAGTATACTATAACATGAGATATATACATACACACACAAACATCACTTCCTGGTTAGCGGCCAGGTTTTTTGTTTGTAAACACTGCCTAAAACTGGCGATTAAAAGCCAGGATAGGATCGCGGTGGGGAGCAGCGAAAACGGCAAAGATGGGTCCAGGAGATCAGTGGCTCGATTGGTATGTTTTTTATTGTACAAATCGGACAGTACAGATTCTTTTTAAAGTTGGCTATACATCTGTCGACTTGGTGGCCAACCGACCATCCGATTCAATAAATTTTATGAATCGGATAAAATCTGTGCCACCACAAGCATGCCTGATCAAAGATTGTACATGCTGGGAAGTCCCGGGCAAACATGGTTGATCAGGCCGTGGCAATGCTGGCGTGGGATAAACATGAGGGACCAAACCGACAGTAAGCTCTGGCTGTGTGTACCCAAATGTGACAATTGGCCTGCGGTATATGGGCAACCAACAAATCTCTCTCTGATCAGATTCAATATCTTGGTCAAATCTGCTCATCATTGCTAGATGTATGGGCACCTTTATCCACACAGAGATTTACGACAGGCAATTGCTCTAATAAGCGACTGCTGAGAAACTGTCCTTTAGACCTCTGACACCAGAACATTTTTTATATTACATTTTTTAATTCAAGAATTACAATGATTTTTCTGATTGATTGCAACATTTGAAAAAATTGACCAATGTGCCACGTGTTTAATTTTTTTGCTAATTATCAAAATAAATGACTGAAAACTCTGAAAAAAATGCTTGGGTCTTTAAATTTGGACCCTGCCCCCTATGGCTTCCCCCTAAATTGGCCCTATACTTATACCACACAATGTATACATAGACATAGGACTATGGTAGGGATTAGATTGTGGGCCCCTCTGAGGGACAGTAAGTGACAAGACCATATACTCTCTACTCCGCTGCGTAATATGTCGGCGCTATATAAATGCTTAAATAAAAAATAAAATTGTATCATTTTATTGTATTGTTTGCGGCCACCTTTAACCCTAGTGGTGAGAGGAAAAAAAAGCACAGCCTTGTTCCGAGTAGGATTGGGATTATACGTTTATCTCATTAGGTCACGCCTCTTGAGATACCATTAATAAACTGTTACTGCTACCTGCAGTGTCTGGTGTGTAGCAATTGTCCTCAGTTACGGACATTTGTATGGGCCATTATGGTATCTTTCACAGTAGTGGGCAGTCAGGAGAGTCACTGAACACCTGGTTTAGCATCCATGTAACCAATTACAGCCAGCTTGCAAATACCTTGGGAATGGCTCTTTGTACATTTCCAGGCAGCTGTAAATTCACCTTACAGGCAGTGCAAGGGGGTGTATGCCGTTTTCTTCATGTTCCGGCAGACTTTTGGAAAAGCAGGGAGACAATTACATGAGCAGTAAAATGGGAATTCCTAGAAGTGCCACCTAATTATAGGTTCTTGCCATGATTTGTAGGAAAGTATCATTTTGTTTCACTTTTTTTTTTGCCTATTTTGGAAAATTAAAACTGGCAGCCGACTAGGATGGAAATTGATCGTGTTATGTTATTTTTCAAGAAAGCAAAGTTTACTATTTAAGTGTATAGTTTTTGCTTTAGAATTTTGAATTTTTTAAACTGCTGCTGTTCTTCTGCATGAACATTTTGATTATTTTTTTATATTTTTTTTATGTTTCTAAAACTGCATAGTACAGGTTTCTTCTTTCTGCTTTAATTATTCTATAGACTTTGATAAATCAAGATATGTTTGTTCTGATGATGGGTAAACATTATATACAGTCCTGATCTACATAGAACTAGGCTGTAAACCTTTTTTTTCCTCACTGTAAGGGTAAAGAATTCAGGAAAGGTCAGACTAAAGAGTTAAGCCTCATACACATCTTCAATTTTGATTGGCCAGTCATTGGCCAATTTTACCACCTTCATGTAGTATGCGGCTCAACAAATATTGGGCAACACAGCAGCGTAGTGGATAGCACTCTTGTCTAGCAGTGCTGGGTCTCCAGGTCAAATCCCAGCCGGGGCACTATCTGCAAGGAGCTTGTATGTTCTCCCCCTGTCTGCGTGGGTTTCCTCCAGCCAGTCCAATTTCCCCCCACATCCCAAAGACCTACAGATAACTTAATTGGCTTCCTCCTAAATTGGCTCTAGACTATGATGGACACATGACTAGATTATTGTGAGCCCCTGTGAGGGACAGTTATTAACAAGATTATATACTCTGTACAGCGCTGTGGAAGATGTCAGCACTATATGCATTTTAAATAATAATTGAATACTATGAGCAGATTGTTATAGATAATCCCTCATATTACTTGGAAGTGGTAAAACTGATCAGTGAATGACCAATCAGAGTTGAAAGTGTGTACCAGGCTTAAGTGTATGTACACTCATCGTATTTTGATTGGCCAATATTCCCACTTCCATATAGTGTGAGCTCCAAGACTTTGAATGCTATGAAGTGATGCTTGTGAAGGTAAGCTCTCATACTTCATGAAGTGGTAAAACTGGCCAATCGAAATTAGAGATTTGTACGCACCCTAGGCATTTTCCACCTGTCATAAAAAATTTTTTTTCGAATCGTACTTAGTTTATATTGCCTTTGTGGCAGGTGTGCTTTACTGCTTTCAGTTACATTTTATTTTGGTTTATAAGCTTTTTTTCATTCGCTTTTTCACTCCTGCTCTATGTTCTAATGTGAATGACGCATGTTTATATACACATTTTCCTGGCGGATTCAATGCTCCAGAGCTGCCGCCACTAAGGTGCGCTCTATAGGCAGTAGCAGTGTTGGGAAGTCTTGCCCAAGGTCTCCTAACTGAAAAGGTGCTGGCCTACTTATCAGGAAGAGCCGAGGTTAGAGCCCAGGTCTCCTGTGTCAGAGGCACAGCCCTTTAAAGAGACTCCGTAACAAAAATTGCATCCTGTTTTTTATCATCCTACAAGTTCCAAAAGCTATTCTAATGTGTTTCCTGGCTTACTGCAGCACTTTCCACTATCACAGTCTCTGTAATAAATCAATGTATCTTTCCCCTGTCAGACTTGTCAGACTTGTCAGCCTGTGTCTGGAAGGCTGCCAAGTTCTTCAGTGTTGTGGTTCTGCTGTGAACTCTCCCTTCCAGGCCCCTCTATGCACACTGCCTGTGTATTATTTAGATTAACAGAGTAACCAAGCAGCTCAGGGTCTCTCTGCTCTCTGCTCTCTTATCTTTTACAAGCTGGATAAATCTTCCTCTGAGCTGGCTGGGCTTTCACATACTGAAGAATTACAGACAAGGGCAAAGCTGTTTGCAGGAAGAAAAGAGCAGCCTGAAACTTCAGTGCATGAGAACTGCAGGGGGAAAGAAACACACAAATGATCTCTTGAGATTCAAAAGGAAGGCTGTATACAGCCTGCTTGTGTATGGATGTATTTTCTATGTGTGGACATACTGTACATCAACCTACTTCCTCTTTTGGTGGCCATTTTGTTTGTTTATAAACAAACTTTTTAAAACTGTTTTTAACCACTTTTAATACGGCGAGGAGCGGCGAAATTGTGACAGAGGGTAATAAGAGATGTCCCCTAACGCACTGGTATGTTTACTTTTGTGCGATTTTAACAATACAGATTCTCTTTAAAGAGACACTGAAGCGAAACAAAAAAATTATGATCTAATGATTTGTATGTGCTAAGAAATAGAACATTAGGAGCAGAGACATAAGTCTAATATTGTTTCCAGTACAGGAAGAGTTAAGTCGCAGAGAGCTCTGTCTTCTGAAGCTTATTATCTCAACTATCAGTCATCTTCTTTTTCTTTGCAGAAAACAGTTTAAAAGTTCACTGGCCTGCTCTGTAAAATCATTTAGAATGCTGAGTAGTGTGTAAACTGCAAATATTAGAGAATGATGCAATGTTCTAAAAAAAACGATCTGCAAATAAAAATATGAGAATATTTTATTTGCTACTAATGTTCTAGTAATTATGCGTACTACACATACAGTACATTATATCATAATTTTGTTTTGCTTCAGTGTCTCTTTAACCAGCAGAGCTGGGGAGTCGAATCTTTTGGGTACCTGGCGTCGGAGTTGTGGCTTCATAAACTGAGGAGTCTGAGTTGGAGTCGGATGCTTTTTGTTGCCACTCCATGGCCCTGCAAAGGCTGTGGAGTCAGAGTCTGAGCAATTTTGGGCACCTGGAGTCGGAGTTGGAGGTTTCATAAACCGAGGAGTCGAAGTTGGAGTCGGATGATTTTTGTACCGACTCAACAGCACTGTTAACCAGTACACTATCCAGCCACAGCTACATAGTGTCAGTGAAAGTCTTTAGGCACATACAATCCTTCACAGTGTTTTAAGACCAATTTGTCCTCCTATAAGGTAGAGATGCCAAGAGAAACACTCACAAGGTTGCAGCATAAAGAGCATTTGATGGTACATAAATAAAAGGCTAGGCATGTTTTTCTCTTTGCTGGGAGCTGATACTCCCGAGCTGTAAGTAGAGCATTTATGATGGAAGAACATGATCATTGCAGTAACACAAGCACATATTTATGGCAGAGAGCCCTCCCTGCCCAGCACAGAGCCCGGATTCTTCTCTCCATTGGGTTTGCTTCCAATAAATGAATGGGTTGAGCACACCGGCTTGCTGGCTAGACTTCCCTCCCTTCCTGTTCCCTGGGAGTCAGGTTTTTTATGGAGAATCCCACCCTTCCTTCCTGCAGGGACTTGAAAGTGAAGTACGTACATATGGACATATAGATGTATTTATTTGCGTTCGCGATGACCTTTATTGCGAGCGTATAGCATCATCTGTGTAGCTCTGAGCAGCTTTCATTTCGTATGCCATTCTTTATTTATGAATGAAATCATTATCCAGAAATATTCCTGGTACCGCTGCTGGCGAAACTCTGAATGTCACACCTAAAGAGTCTGCTGCGTGCCTTATTATTCCAGTATATCATTGCATCACTGCCTGCTGGGGCTGCCACCAGAGCTTATTCCTAAACTAGAATCCGCTTACCAGCCAGCGGTGAGGTTTTAAAGGGAACCTGAACCAAGTAAAATTATTTAAAATAGACACAATGAGCTCGATTCACAAAGCGGTGCTAACCCAGTTAGAGACTTTAGGCATGATAACCATTGCACCACGCTGGTGAAAAGCCAGTTTAGGTATGATAAGTTTAGACGTGATAAGTTTAGGTGTGATAAGTTTAGGCATGCTAAGTTTAGATAAGTTTAGATCGCGCGCAAAGTCCCGCACGCAAAGCAGCGCCATTAAATTCTATGCGAAGTGCACCAGACTTTGCTAGCGCAAAACTTTTGATCAGCTGTGCACTGCGGTGCTAACCCAGTTGGTGCTTAAACTTATCACGCCTAAACTTATCACACCTAAACTTATCACGCCTAAACTTATCACACCTAAACTTATCACACCTAAACTTATCATGCCTAAACTGAGTTTAGGCATGATAAAGGGCTTTTCACCAGCGTGCTAACTGTTAGCACCGCTTTGTAAATCAGGCCCAATGTACCTGCAAATAAATATAACATACTTACCTCACCATCAGTTCCTCTCAGAAGCTCAATGATACAATTATTCTTTCCAGTTCTGACGAGATATTGTCAGAACGAAAATATATCAGTTGCTGTCAGTTATATATCATTTGTCAGTCATAACTGAAAGGACACCTAGCAAGGTAATGCCCATGATTCCCTATGGTTAACTTGGAAGATATTACAGTTTAACAGTGTGCTGACCCGGAAGCTGTTATGGGGTAATGTCCATTTTCAAAATGGAGGACGGAGAATTCCATTCATCACAGTGGACACACAGGATGCAGGACAGGAGAAAGAGATTGAGGAGTAGACTACACAGGTTTAATTTTCAGTTCAGGTTTGCTTTGTAGCAAACCTATGCCCAAAGTTTGGAATATATGTCAAATGTATATATAGCTGTAAGGGATGATGATAAACTAGCTTCCATAAAACCAGGATGCATACAAGGAGGGGCAGTCCTCTCATGTGTACCATCACCTGATCAAGCCAGCCAGAGGACCATGTGGCCATGTGCCTGAACTGAAACAAAGGATTGTTCCATGTGCTCATATTTCCCAGAGAGGATATTTTCATATTTTCACCTGACCTTAGAGGAGCTGTCAGCCATACTATGCCAGATAAAAAAAAGGCATATATAATTAGATAAATACTAACTACTCACATAACATGTGTATTGCATGGTCCAAGTGTTGATTTCAGTGAACTTTATAAAATAAAAAAGGTAAATGGAGAGAATTCTGTTCGCTGGCAGGGGCCATCTTTACTCCCTCCAGCTGAAGCCAATGGTGAGGTCATTTCCTCCCTTACCCCCCCCCCCCTCCTCCCCACACCAATAGCGAACGTTGATTGTAAATGCAGGGAATACCTAAGGAGATGGTTGCAGGGATGGGGGTCTCCCTGGATGTGATGCGGTGGTGGCAGCCACTGCCCACATGAATCAGCGGAGATGCCTGTCGGGCTGGAGTGTGGGGAGGGGGCAGACACGGACAGTCATGGGAGGCAGCCAATGAGAGGAAAAAGAGTGAGAGTGACACAGGCTGCAGCCAATCAGGCTGAACTAGCTGTGTCTGTGCAGAAACTCCCCCAGCCTGCACTGCAACTTCTCTTTTGCAGCTGATTACTGACTGCGTACTAAGGAGCTGGGTACATGAGGATTAATCTCTGCAATAAAAAAGGAAGATTGATTTTAAAGTTATGCATTGCCTTTTTAGCATTCCTTTTATATGATCAACAAAAATGCAGAATTGATTTTGTTTTTCATGCCTAACAGTTACTCTTTAAGTCAGGGATGTCAAACCGGTCCTTCGAGGGCCGAGGTCCTCACACATTTTTGGTACATCTCAAATTAATTGATGGGTCTGAATTAGGAAAGGTGTGGTCCATCAGGTAGAACACGTTCCTCTCTTTCTTAGTCCATCCTAAACACTGGCATGGATCTGGCCCTCCAGGCCTGGAGTTCGACACCTGTGCTTTAACCTCCCTGGCGGTAAGCCCGAGCTGAGCTCGGGCTATGCCGTGCAGGGGGAGATCTCAGCCCCTGGTGGGGCGATTTTCATTTTGTAAATTGCTGTGCGCGCAGCCAGCACTTTGCTAGCCGCGCGCACAGCTTGATCGCCGCCGCTCTGCGGCGATCGGCCGCACGCAGCGGATGAAAGCGCCCCCCCCCCGCCAGAGCCCTGCGCTGCCCGGATCAATGAGTTCCAGGCAGCGCTATGGGCTGGATCGTGTGTCCCTGACGTCAGGACGTCGGCTGACGTCCATGACGTCATCCCGATCGTCGCCATGGCGACAGGAGAAGCCAAACAGTTATATACGCGTTTTCCCCTGTTTGCTATAGATGCCGGCGACGATCGGACTAGAGGGCCACATGCGCCCTCTAGTGGTGTTTCATGTAGCTACCACTCTGGTAGCTTTACATGAAACATTAAAAAGAAATAAAAAAAAATTGGAATTCTGCAATTTTTGCAGAAAAAATTAACCGCCAAGGAGGTTAAGTATACGTATTTTCTTCCCTTTTTTTCATACTGCTCTATTATTGTCTCTGTAATTATTGATTTTAATGATTTTCTGTATATATTGCATTTATAATAAAAGACTTCTAAAAGTCTGTTATTTGTTCAGCTACCCCTGCTATTCAGCCGCACAAACCAAATTCTAGCCTCTGAAGATCGCTACTGAGAATTATTAGTCAGAACAGGGTGTGTTTTAACCGTTTTCCTGCAGGGCTTAGAGTCAGTCAGTGGGCTTCTCTGTCCCAGTTAAACAGAGATAGTGGCAGCCTAATATTTTGTGTTTAATAGATCGCACGCCTCCTTCTGCTCTGTCGGCTGCCAAAATTCCTGCGGTTTCAGCTCATCGATTGCGTCCACGAGATTGGATGGTCTGTGTGCTGGAACCGATTGGAAAGCATTGTGCGGTCAGGCCACTAGGGGGCGTGTGACAGTATGACTCTGGCCTTAGGGCCCATTTCCACTAAGCACAAATTCACATTGCGATTATTTGCATTGAAACTGAAATCAGTGCATTTTAATGGAGTCGTTTGCATTGAATGCAAATTCGCAATTGGGGTGCGATGCAGAAAAAAATATGGATTGCATGTTGCAGATTTCTGCCGCGCATCCTTTTCCCACACAATGATTGATAGCCTCATCTGGATTTACACGTTAACAATTGCAGCAAAAACGCGGAAAGCCACATCCAGAAAAACAGATGCAACATGCTAGTGGACATGGACCTTTAGTCTGAATTCATAAAAATAATAAAAAAGCCAATGTGAAAGTAAATAAAATTGGCAAATCATACTTAAAATGACATACCGTATTTTTCAGACTATAAGACACTCCTGACCATAACATGCACCTAGGTTCAGAGGACAAAAATCAGGGCAAGAAATATATATACTAAACCTGGTGCATCCATGGTGAAGGGGCATCTTGTGGATTATGCCCCCTTTGTACCTCTTGTGTCTCCCTCTATCCTCCTCTGTCCCCCTTGTGTTCCCCATGTGTCCACTTCTGTCCTCCTTGTGTCCTCCTCTGTCCCCCATGTGTCCACTTCTGTCCTCCTCTGTCCCCCATGTGTCCGCCCCCATTCCCCTTGTGTCCTCCTATGTCCCTCATGTGTCGTCTCTGTCCCCTTTTGTCCTCCTATGTCCCCCATGTGTCCGCTTCTGTCCTCCTATGCCCCTTTGTGTCCCCCTGTGTCCTCCTCTCCATGGGCACACACACACACACACACACACTTTTGGGGGAGAAAAGTGGGTCTAAAAGTCCAAAAAATACAGTAAATATCAAGTGACTAAGGGATCACAAAATCAAAGCATCAGAGAAGAATCAAGAGGAAAGATTATACAAGTCACTTAGGGGTCTCTCTTTTTTGCCACCGTTTCCAAACCTTATAACATTTTTTAGTTTTACTATTGTATATCAGTAGCCAATGTAGATCAGTAACCTGGCAGCATAGAGGCTGTATACATGACATTTACATTTTTACGTTTATTCTAAAGTGATCATATAGAAAAATCACCTGAATTTTTCCTTTCACTCTTAGGCCCATATGCAATTACCTTTTTCTCCTTAGTTTTCTCTTAAGTGATATTTTTAAACTTGTCAATAAAATGCCTTTCAAGCCAACAGAAAGCAAGAACATAGTCAAATGAATTTCGATAGTACCTATTCACCTACTTTTTGGTACTTTTTTAGTTGAAAAGTCCTGGCAAGTTATTTTAAATTGAAGATGAAAAATTATCTCCTGGTAGAAAACTCAGGTGAAAAAGTGAATTGCATATGGGCCAAAATCTTAATACATTTTGCTAAAAATGTGATAAATGCCTTATTCTTTTTGTTCAATCTTTAAACAATCATTTAAAAAAATAAAGAAATAAAGAGCAGTCACATTGAAATAGAGTTCTGCTAATAATTTACTAGTGGCATGATACATTATAAGCTACTATGCGCAGTAGCACTGTGTGGGGGTAAAATAATCCTACAATTTCTGGGAATTCGGTTATAAGCAGGTGGGACGTGTATGTGGCGACTCCTCCATGCTTCCTCATGTTATGGTAGAGCAGATTAGATTAGAATAAACCAAACAAAAGGTCAGCAGGTTGAAAAAGGTTCTACTGCTTTGAATCAGAGGATGAAATCTTCCTAATTCACAACTCTGGCATTCCTCCATATGCTAGTCACCATCCACCAACTGGAGAGTGTTCCTATAGAAAACCTGAACTCAACTTCCTTTCACTTAGTCCTATCTCTATTTTGTTTAGTTTGGTTGTACCTAAATTATATTATTTTATTGGTAGACGGTGTCATTTAAAGAGACCCTGAGGTTGTTCTTGGGGGGAAGGGGGGGCAGATGGAGGCAGATGGGACATAGAGGCATGTTCTCTGCCTCATGACATGCCTCTGTGTCCCCACACCACCGCTTTCTGCCCTCCCCACCGCTGCGCTATAGCCCCCCAAGATTAGCAACAATATTTGTCGCTATCTCGGCAGTAAACACAGGGAGAGGAATTCCCTGTTCAAAACGCACACCAGGGGGTTCCTACAGGGTTCCCTGAGCTGCCATTGGGCAGCTCTCTCTCTCCCTGGCCGCGCCCCCTGCCGCTTCCCCGCCTTCCTGCACGCTGTGAGAGACACAGTCTCTCCTTGCAGTGCCGTGACCCAGAGGTCATGAATGTGAAAGTGGGCTATTGCGGCCAATAGGATCAGGGAGTCTACTGTTTTTTGTTTTTGTTTTTTTCATTTTCTGAGCACCTTGGGCTCTCTTTAACCTTGCTGGGAGCAGAATCTACTGTCTTTTCTATGGGATCTGTCATCTTGCTTTATTGGAAGTTATGTATATTTCCTTACCTGCATAGCTGATGTCCTTGAGTGAGATTGCACAAGTGCTGCAGGCATGGAAAGGATTTGTTACACTAGAGGGTCTCACCAGGGTCAGACAATCTGGCAGTGCGGTTCAATTCACAGAGCCTCAAAGAAGAGACTTGACCATGAGCGAGACGTATATACTTGTTCTTTAACCTGTTAACAGACACTGGATATATATACACATCTAGTTTGAGCTGTACTGTTGCAATCAAGAGGTACAGGTGCATCCTATTAATCAGTGGTGGATGTGCGTGCTCCCACCTTTCATTCACAGTGGGACTTACGTGGCAGGGATTGATGAACATGTGTTACCGAAGCCAATCAAAGCGCCTGTTAGTGAATGAGCATGACCCCTATCAGCAGCCATGTTCATTCATAAAAATGGATGGGGTATGGATGCTACTTTCTTGATTTCCTTCAGAAAATTAATGCCTGGGAAATGAATTCTGATCAGTAACATAAGACAATAGCATTTTTAGATGCTTGGGATGCATAACTTTGTACTTACAGATTTACTTAAGGGCCCTTTCACCCTATGGTATTGCGGTAAGCAGTCTTACTGCAAGAGGCTGCTAAGTCACTAAAAGTCTATGGAGACTTTCATACTTCATGACGTGTATTTGACGTGTATTCATGACGTGTATTTAACTCCCACAATCCCTTCACAAAGTCGTCAGTGTGTTACCGCATGATCCGTAACTACCCCATGGATTATGTAGTAATGCAAGTCTATGGTGACGCAGTGAGTGTGAATGACAGAGGGCAGTGCGGTGCGCATGCGTGGACTGATGAGAATCCCGGTGATGTACTTCATGTCCAGCACGGAGTACGTCACTGAGCAGGAGGCAGGGCTTTGCAGATTACACTGTCAGCAATATCTGCCGCAGGGTAATGTGAAAGGGGCTTTGGTGCAGTACGATTCTCATGCAGCGGCCCTTCCCGCCACGCGAGAATCGCACTGGACAAGTGTGAAACTGGCCTCAAAGTAATTCTTTTCACCAATGTATGTGTCAAAACACTCTGTCACTGCTTAGAAATAAGGATTTCTTGAATGTGCAATTGTTCTTCCAGTATGGAGGATGATGCTTTCAATAACTTAATGAACACGTGCCTTCTCCCTATCAAGTACTGACAAATAACCCCATCTTTCCTCCAGCCAATAGTCCCGTACTTTGCTAACCAAAATAATTGTTCATAAGAGTTTAAGCCAACACATTGGCTCACTGAAAGCTTATTTACACTGATCTCCGCTATACATGAATTCCACCTGGATAATTGCACATTGAGGAAGTCCTAGCCCTCGCCACATCTGTGCTTCTTACACCAGCTGATATTCTACTTGTGGACCCAGTATAGCTGTGCTAATGTCCATTATCTTTTCTCTCCAGGTAATATGCTCAATGAGCTCTCTGTCAGATTATTGCTTGCCCTCCATACTGCGCACTTTGTTCGATTGGTACAAACGCCAGAACGGCATTGAGGATGAATCGCATGAATATAGGCCAAGGACAAACACCAAATCCAAAGGGTAAGAATGCCACCAGTAGCGTATGCTGCCTGTATGCATTACGGTATATGAATATGTATACTCTGTGCCATGTATGGTCACATGTGACATATGAAAGGAGTTAGTCCATCACAGGACATCAGTTTTGTTTCAGGTTCTTAATGATGCTTCTGTCCTTCCAGTGTGGAAAAACATTGAATTTGGCTGGATGCACTTGCCATAAAAACAGGCTGTCTCTCACTCTCACAGAGTACCTTTTGTTTTAGATTGTGATCAGTGTGTCAACTTTCTGTCAGTGACAGTGGTGGCGAGTGCTGGAATTACCCTAAAATAGTTTCCTCGCAAGTCTAAAAAAATAAGAGCCACTTTTTGGAACAGGAATTTTGGAGCCATACTTTGGAATGGAATGTAGTTTTATGTTGCTGCAAGTATTGACGCAATACCAGGAGAGTTCTAAAACTTAGGGATTTGTTTTAATGCAGAGATTAGGTTTAGGCATATAAAGAAAGGGTGCAAATTAGTGATACAACTATCTACGGGAAGGTTATGGATAGGCATACGTTAGGGGTAAGCGACATGCAGTAATAAAGCAGCGTTTCAGTGATCTTCCCCTGTCAGTTGCTTATACTATGTCACCGTTTCATTCTAAACCCTAAATCCCCACCACCATCAACACCTCCTTCCCAATATAATAGGATAGGCCACCTTTAGTTCACTGTTTGATTTGTATGGATGAGACTGTTTTGTGCAGTGTTTTTGTGGGTAGGTAGTACTTCAGTATTGTGTAGGCATGGCCCTTGTGATGTCATCACCTGATCTCTGCACCACTCCAGAGGCAGGTAATATTGTCATGTGCCCAGGGCTGTGGAGTCGGAGCTATTTTGGGTACCTGGAGTTGGAGTCGGTGGTTTCATAAACTGAGGCGATGGATGACTTTTGTACCCACTCCATATCTCTGCATGTGACGGGGATGGGACGAGTTTGGCAAGACTATGGATTTCTTGTAGTTGGCAGATGATTAAGGCATGCTGGAGTGATGTTGGAAAACAGGGGTACAGGCATTGTGACATACCTACACGCCTAACTGCCCTCGTGGGGATCCTAAAGGGAACCTAAAGTAAGAGAGATATGGAGGCTTACATATTTAATCTTAAACATTGCACATTGCCTGGCATTCATGCTAATCACCTGCCTCTAATACATTTAGCAGTAGACCCTGAACAAGCATATGCAGATCAGATGTTTCTAACTAAAGTTTGACTAGATCAGCCACACGCTTGTTTCAGGTGTGTGTTTCAGACACTACTGCAGCCAAAGAGATCAGCAGGACTTTTGTAGTATTGTCTCGCACACACTAAAGGATCAAACCCATATGCCTCAATTCACTAAGATTATCTCCTGTCTTTAATAACTCTTCAAGAGTTGTTACCATGGTGATAAGGCATGTAGTATTCAGGAAACATTTTACCTCAGGCAAACCTAAAGTTAACTCTTCTGTCTTTAAGTTAACTCTCCAATCCTTAAAATAACTCCAGAGTTAAAGACAGGCTGTTAATTAACTGCATGTGAAAATAACTACAGAGGAGGTAACTTAAGGAATGAAGAGATAAGATAACTCTCTCACTGTGTGGAGGTAAGTTTTCTCTTGCCTTATTATCTCCAGCATGATCTTAGTGAATTGAGGCCATAGTCTCTAATGGGAGTGCAAAAGCTGAAAAAGAGGGATGACGCCCTCTAGGCAGTATTCAACAAGGAAAAGAGCTGGCACATCCAAAGTTCCTCTTTATTGGGTCCATGGAAAAGCTCATGGCCTTATGCTTTTACATGGAAGCAGTAAGGATTACCTTTGGATGGGCCAGCTCTTTGTTGATCAGCAGGACTGCCAGGCTACTGCTGTTTGAAGGGAAATAAATATGGCAGCCTCCATATGCCTCTCCATTCAGATTACCTTTAAAGGAAACCAGAGGTGAGAGAGATATGGAGGCTGACATGTTATTTCCTTTTAAAGGGACTCCGAGCTCTACTTAAAAAGTAAAATAGTACTCACCCGGGGCTTTCTTTAGTCCAGCGCTGGTTGGGAGGTCCCACGACAGCGTCCTGGCTCCTTTCCTAGGCCCCGCTCCGGAATGGCTGGACGGCGGTAGCCCGGCGACACTCGGCCGAGTGTCGGGCACCTTCTTCCTGGTATGACGCAGCTGATGTCACCACGCCGGCCGCCTCGCGTCATCACGGTGGCCGGCGTGAAAGTACTGCGCATGCGCGATTAAAGCGCGCATGTGCCGTATACTTCCACGCCGGCCGCCGTGATGACGAGAGGCGGCCGGCGTGGTGACATCAGCCGCGTCATACCAGGAAGAAGGTGCCCGACACTCAGCCGAGTGTCGCCGGGCTGCCGCCGTCCAGCCATTCCAGAGCGGGGCCTAGGAAAGGAGCCAGGATGCCGTCGTGGGACCTCCAGACCAGCGCTGGACTAAAGAAAGCCCCGGGTGAGTACGATTTTACTTTTTAAGTAGAGCTCGGAGTCCCTTTAAACAATGCACATTACCTGGCTAACCTGCTGATCTTCTGCCTCGAATAGTTTAAGCCTAACCCTGAACAAGCATGCAGATCAAATGTCGATGACAAATCTGTCAGGATTAGCTGCATGCTTGTTTCGGGTGTGTGATTCAGACCCTCCTGACCAAAATGATCAGCAGGACTGCCAGACAACTGATCTTGTTTAAAAGGAAATAAATATGGCAGTTTCCATGGGTCTCACACCTTGGGTCCTTTTAAGACTGTCTTTGTGCAGTGTCCTAGAATCTAAGTACCTGTAAATAGTATTTTTCTACCATTATCAATCTTCTGATCATCATTCTATATAGTTTTGATCGCACAAAAATGCTGCAGTCCTATTAACCTCCTGAGCGGTATGGACGAGCTCAGCTCGTCCATCACCGCCGGAGGCTGCCGCTCAGGCCCTGCTGGGCCGATTTTCCTGAAATAAAAAGCAGCACACGCAGCCGGCACTTTGCCAGCCGCGTGTGCTGCCTGATCGCCGCCGCTCTGCGGCGATCCGCCGCGAGCAGCGGCGAAAGAGGGTCCCCCCAGCCGCCCGAGCCCTGCGCAGCCGGACCAATCAGTTCCGGCCAGCGCTAAGGGCTGGATCGGAGGCGGCTGACGTCAGGACGTCGGCTGACGTCCATGACGTCACTCCGCTCGTCGCCATGGCGACGAGGAAAGCCAAACAAGGAAGGCTGCTCATTGCGGCCTTCCTTGTTTATTCTGGGCGCCGGAGGCGATCGGAAGAACGCCTCCGGAGCGCCCTCTAGTGGGCTTTCATGCAGCCAACTTTCAGTTGGCTGCATGAAATAGTTTTTTTTTAATTAAAAAAAAAACCTCCCGCAGCCTCCCTGGCGATCTTAATAGAACGCCGGGGAGGTTAAACCATTTATGGCAAATTAAAGGAATGAGGACTAACACAGAAGTCCGGAATGACCTAAAATGGACAGTGTAGACCGTATCCTCAGCTAGTGGCCATGGATAGTGAAGTAGACCAAGCGGCTGTAATTCCATCCATGCTTGTTGAAGTGCCTGGTGCTGGTGGCTTCTAAATAATTCCAGGGAAGCCCTCGATGTTCCCCACAGCTGGAACATCTCCTAAGTGTTTACCGGAGCGACAGCGGTTTTCCAGCTTTATCACGAGTGCTTATTCTCCTGAGTGGTGTTCCATGCGTCCATTAATCAGGCAGTGAGAGGAATGACTCATGCCTTTGCCAAGGTGTCCTCACTGGCCAAGTAGGGTAAGATATGTTGTGCTGTCTCTGCAGAGTGATACATTAATAGCACCTGTAGCGCGCACTGTGGCTTTCAGCATGTGGAGATGTATCGGTATTGAGATTTATATGACTTTTATCCAGAACTTTGTTTACAGATGATGCTGCAGTCTAACATGAGTGATGATTCTCTCCTGTAAAGCTCATCCCATCCTCTCAGCAGCCGTAATGGAGAATAAAATCATAGTCCACTGCAAAGGTCCGCATCTGTCTTCTTTACGCACAGCGAGACCATTGGTATATGCAGAGTCTGTTAAAGTGGACCTGAATTAAAAATGTAATACCAATAATGTAAGACGTGTGTTATATTACTTCTCTAATAAAAATAAAAGAATAAATCATAGTTTCCAACTGTTCCTCTTTTGGAGGGACAGTCCCTCTTTGGTAACCCTGTCCCTCTGTCGCTCTTTCTTCCCCATTTGTCCCTCTTTCAGGACTGATGTAAAGATCTATGCGAATATTTGTATTTTTCTACTTAAAAATATGTTTAATCAACTTAAAACTTTACTCCCATCCTTTAAATTGATATGTATGGGTGTGGCAGGGGTATGTCTAAAGATGTGACAGGGGCGTGTCTAAGGTTATCCCTCTTTCTTATCTCAGAAAGCTGAGAGGTATGATAAATGTATTCTTTTACTTTTCAGGTGTTGTCATTTCTATGTCTGGTGTACTTCCATATGTTGGTTGCCAGCCAGCCAGCACCTTCCTACAGCCCCTTCCCTCCTTCCCCCGAATATACTTTTTAGCGGTTAGCTAATGTGTCTAAAAATGCTACCCCTCAAAATTGACATTTTACAGCAGAGTGCCGGCGGGGATCGCGTGATGCCGGATACATGTGCTTGCCGGTTGCTTTGAGAGACCGGACGAAAAAGCACAAACTCAGGAACACTGCACTACCAGAAAGTGACCATTATGTGGAACTTGGGCAACTGGAAGTCTCACTAGCCGGCATGCCTGAGGGGCTAATGGGAACTGTGGGGGGTTGCAGGGGGATTTGCAGGATATTACTTACCGAGCCTCCAGCAGGGTCATCTAACCTTCCTGTAGCTTTTAGGGCAGGGGTGCCCATTGGGTAGATCGCACTCTACCAGTAAATCACAAAGGTCTTCTTGGTAGAGCCCGACCACACTACATTTTCCATTCTGTATATACAATTGTGCTCCTAAAATTGTACACAGGTAGATCATTTTGACTTGCTAATTTTTTAAAGTAGCTCACAAGCCAAAAAAGTTTGGGCACCTCTGTCCTAGGGGCTCCCCGGCATCCGTGCACAGCTCCCGGCGTGTCTCCTGACTCCGGGTGACGCACCGACACGGGTCAGGTGACACGCCAGGAGCCACTCGGTGCTACAGGAAAGTTAGAAGACTGCGCTAGATGCTCAGTAAATATTTCATGTCCTGCAAACCCCCCAAAACACCGTCCCCATTATTCCCTCAGGCATGCCGCCTAGTTGAGACTATCCTGAATTCTTAAAGGGAACCTTAACTGAGAGGGATATGGATGTTTCCTTTTAAGCAATACCAGTTGTCCGACTCTCCTGCTGATCTTTGTGTTTGCAGCAGTGGCTGAATCACACACCTGAAACAAGCATGCAGCTAATCCAGTCTGACTTCAGTCAGAGCACCTGATCTGCATGCTTGTTGAGTGGCTGTGGCTGAAAGTATTAGAGACACAGGATCAGCAGGAGAGTCAGACAACTGGTATTATTTTAAAAGGAAAAATCCATATCCTTCTCAGTTTAGGTTTCATTTAAGCAACCGGAAGTTACAGTACACGTATCCGGCACCAGGCAATCCCTGCCCATGCTGGATACTTGGAATTTTACTGTGTTTCGAAAAAAGAAGAGTCAGAGGCAACATAAACTGATGGGTAGGAGTTGGATGATTTTTGTTCTGACTCCACAGCCCTATTAATGATCATTGTACTGAAAATAACCCATTGAGCTTGGCTGTTAGGATAACCGTTTTGGTGGAAATTACTTTTTCTTTCGTTTATAAAACAGTTGGATTAGAATCTTCTCATTCTTCGTAGCAATGTGGCTTTCTGCAGTTCCTGCCATTACATTATAAATAGATTTGTGTGTCTTATTATCTGTAAATCAGTCAGTGATTGCTTTTCTTTTCTTTTTTTCATGCAGAGATGAACAGCAAAAAGATTACTTAATGGAAAGGAGGGATCTGGCAATCGATTTTATTTTTTCATTAGTTCTTATAGAAGTTTTAAAGCAGGTAAGATGAAACACTGTCTGTATGCACTTCATTTTCATTAACCTCGTCAGCCTGATTTCTTCCTATGGCTTGTGGAAGTGGATAATGCAAAGAATATTGGATTTCATGACATTATATACATTAGTGTCCAGCAGATGCCCTTAGATATTAATTTAGCTGTGCAGTATCAGCAGATGGTGACTGCATTGTCTTGAACTCTGTGTACTGCTGTGGAACCATTATTATATACACTGTGGGGCAATATTCTGTGGGCCACATTATACGGTTTGCCAAATGCAGTTACAGTAAGAGATATGCTGTATGTAAGAGATATGAACCATGCTCTGCGATAGAGGGTCTCCGATTGTGTGATATTCCTTGCATTGATAATTGTAATCAATAGATAGGATTTCACATGTGGAGTAAGGTAGAAGTCTGAGGGAGGTTAAGGCCGGTTTCACACAGTGCATTGATGGTAGCGGTGCGGTCTGAGGATGGCACCACCTTAGGGGAATACCGCATTAGTACCCGGTAATCCCCATCTGGCATCAGGCCAAGCAGGAAGTGATTCTTACTTCCTGTGGCCAAATGTATGATGTGCACGGGCAATTATTGCTAAAATGCGCTTCTGTGCATAAGCGACTCGTAAAACTTGCAGCAGTCATTTTAAAAAACACGCGCTGTCATAGACTTGCATGACTTCCGGTCCGCTGCAGGAGCCGCATGGTAACGCAGGTATGCACTCAGGTTAGATTAGGGAATTCTGGCGCTCCACGTCGTGTGTAGTGTTATATGCCCCATAGACTTTTATTGCCGTAGTGTTAGGCTGCAGTAAAATGCCGCACTGTGCCAGTGTGAAAGGGTACTAAAGGAAAAATTTACTATTCTGAGAAACGCTCCCTTCTTTTTTAGCCCAACTCTCTGTTATGGCCGGTTGCACACCTATTAATTGTGGTGCAAGCACCAGCATTGCAGAAATCAGCCTTCATATGACCTTCTGCTACTGTGTGGTGACAGGGTCATATGCATAGCGCCGCCTGCTGGGCAGGAAGTGCATCACTGGGATTACCATCGGTCTGTGCATGTGCGCTGTGACGTACCACGCTCCCGTCATGCACACATACTGCGTCACCCATTGACTTGCATTACTGCATCACCCATGCGGTAGGCAGAGATCATGTGGTAACATGCTGCAGACTTTGTGTCGGCATTGTGGGGATTTGGGTACTTCAGGCGCACTGCATTGCATCGCTTGAAGTGTGGAAGTCTCCATAGACCTGCATGGCCCTTGCTGCGGGGATGCAGCAGGTAAGAGAAACGCGGTGTGATGCAGCGTGCAAGGGGTGTTAAAGAGAACCCGAGGTAGAAGCATCTGGATCTTCCCACTTTCTTCTCCAGACCACTGCCGCTGACCAGCAACCTCTAGAAGTTTGCACCTACTCTTCTCTTCTTGGACGAATGTGCCATTGCAGCACCCCCGTGAGTACGGCCAGGACTGTGCAGTAGCACTGAGTCACTCTTGGACTTTCTGCTCCAGCTTACTGTGCAGGTGTGGCCATATTTCCGCAGGCGCGGCCATATTTCCGCAGGCGCAGTGCAGCTGCACTCGTGTATGAAGAGGAACATGGCCACAATAACCTATTCAACAAACTCGCTAGCAGAAAAGCATTGGAGCGAGACGCCCACATGACATCCGGCTGAACCGTCTCTTACAATGCGTATATACTGCGCATTTATCACACTATTTTCTACCACTAGGCTGGGGCACACCCCTCGACTTGTTCTGGGAATTTCCCCAGTGCTCAGCACACTTCCACTCTTCAATTCTAGCAATGTGTGATAATGGATTTGCTGGTAGGAGGGGTCAGTGTGTTTTTATCTGGTTACTCTTTCTAAAAATACCTATCCATCAACACTGCTGATGAAATGTGCTACTGAATAAGTTAGCCTTTGAAAGATATTATATTCATAAGTCTACCTTTCATTCCTGCAAATCCTGTTTATGACACCACAGTGACTATTATTCAGCTGTCACTGTCTGTTCTTAGTTATGCCCTGCTCTCAGTTATACTGCAGTTTAGGTTTTGTAGAGAGGTATAAAGGCTGCTCAACCTAGTTCACTTACTGCCCTTGTTGTCTTGCACAAACAGCCATTCACTTAAAGTGAACCTCCGGACTAAAAATCTACTCAGCAGAACTGAAAAGGCTTGGTGTTTCTTTAACAGTTTCACAGCATCAGAATTTTGTTTTTCTTACCAAAGCATCATTTTTAGCTGCATTTTTAGCTAAGCTCCACCCATCAAAACTGCCCGGGATTTTTTTCCCTGATGCTGTGCAGAGCATGATGGGATTTCCTATGTTGTTGTTCACGTCGCCTAGCAACTGGGAGGGGTGACCAGCAGGACAGGACAGTTGGAACGGTGTCTCATGTTCCCTGTCACCTCCTTTCAGCCAAAAAGATGGCTGCCCTCATGAAATCACAAACATTTGCCTGTTCTTTTAAAACAGGGTGGGTAAGAGATTGTTACCTATCTATTTTAATTAACATAACTAATGAAACTTAATGACAGTATGTTTGTTTAGGCTGAAGTTCCTCTTTAATGATTCTTGTGTTCGATCAACATTTACATTTGATCCTTAACTCCATTTGAAGTTGAATCTAATACTGGGCATACACGGCTTGATTTTGCCGCTCGATTCTCCCGCTTGATCGATTCCCTGCTCGATTCCGCAGGCGATTCTCTTATCTTCTGCTAATTTTTCTTATCTTTTTCCATTCACTTCAGTGCGAAATCTGGTGGCAAATCGATCGGGCGAGAGATCAGATATGTCGGAAATGATCTATCGAGCCATCATAATGGCTCAGAATCGAGACGTGTATTCCCAGCATAATACACTTATGGCTGTTCAATCAACGGAACGTGATCTATGTCTGGCTAAAGGTGGCCACTAACGATACAATTTGCCCAATAGGCGTTTATGAATTATTCTTTCGCATGAACGATCAGAAATGGGACCTCTAATGGACAAAATACTCTAACCAAAAAATCATATCGGTTTCATTTATGTGATTGGAATGGTTAGCAGAGTATTGTCCATTAGGGGTCCCAAACGAACATTTCTGATTGTTCATACGAAGTATCATTCGTAAACGGTCATTGGGTAAATTGTATCGTTAGTGGCTACCTTAAAGGATACCCGAGGTGACATGTGACATGATGAGATAGACATGTGTATGTACAGTGCCAGGCACACAAATAATTATGCTGTGTTCCTTTTTTTCTTTGTCTGAAAGAGTTAAATATCAGGTATGTAAATGGCTGACTCAGTTTTGACTCAGACAGGAAGTGACTACAGCGTGACCCTCACTGATAAGAAATTCCAACTAAAAAACACTTTCCTAGCAGAAAATGGCTTCTGAGTGCAAGAAAGAGATAAAAAGGGGAATGTATTATCAGTGAGTCAGGACTTCCATACCTGGTATTTAACTCTTTCAGGCAAAGAACAAAAAAAAAGGAACACAGCATAGTTATTTGTGTGCTTGGCACTGTACATACCCATGTCTATCTCATCATGTCACATGTCACTTCGGGTATCCTTTAAAAATGGAAAATTCTGTTGATCGAGCAGGCTAGAAAAATAGTAATGTAATTTGGTATTTTTGGCGTACCCATATTATATGCTATACAATTGTAATGTACTGATTTTTTTTTTTTTTTGTATTTCCAGATTCCTTTGCATCCTGTGATTGACAGCTTGGTGCACGAAGTAATAACCTTGGCTTTCAAGCACTTTAAATACAAAGAAGGGTAAGAACATGTTTAATGAGTATAGCATACTTTTTGGATCACTGCGCATTTGTGGGTGGGAGGGGTCTATTTTAAATCAATAAAATGGCACCAAACTAACAAAGAATTTAAGGTGAGGAGAACGCCAGCGCATACCACTAAGGCTGCATCTGAAATGACCACCAGCTCAGTGTGCAGCACCTAAATAGATTTTCTGCACACTTCGCATTCAATTCAGATGCAAATCATATGCAAATCTGCTACTACTTATCATGCAAACAGGAAACTCAGGAGGAGGGGCTGGGAGCAGCTAACCTGATAGTTACATACTTACAGAGTTAAGAAACAGTGGGGGAAAGGCTGCGCATCCCTAAACACATGCTACAATTGAATGGAAAATCGCACAGGCATACACCGCCTCTGCTAGACTGAAAAATGCATGCCCTGCATCCAAAACAAGTGCTAACATTTATTACGCTAGGAGGAACTTTAGCTTCTTAACTCTGAAAGAATTTAAGGTGCCTACTCACCTTTGATGGTTGTCGCCCGTCTGGGATTGCTCAACTGAGCTGGGCCAGGCTGCACGGACGCGAGTCAGCTGTATAGCTGATGACGCGCTGCTGTAGGGCACTGAGCAGCGTGTGTGACATAACGTGGCGGGAGAGGGAGCAGCATGAACAATGACGTGCAGTTTCGGGGGTGGGGGGGCAGAGCAGCGTGTGTGTGACGTCAGGTGGCGGGAGGGGGAGCGGCTTGAACAATGACATGCTGTTTCGGGGGGGCAGAGCAGCGTGTGTGACATCACGTGGCGGGAGGGGGAGTAGCTTGAACAATGATGTGCTGTGTTTCGGGGGGGGGGGCGAGCAGCGTGTGTGTGACGTCAGGTGGCGGGAGGGGGAGCAGCTTGAACAATGACATGCTGTTTCGGGGGGGCAGAGCAGCGTGTGTGACATCACGTGGCGGGAGGGGGAGTAGCTTGAACAATAACGTGCAGTTTCAGGGGTGGGGGGGGGCAGAGCAGCGTGTGTGACACCACGTGGCGGGAGGGGGAGTAGCTTGGACAATGACGTGCAGTTTCGGGGGTGGGGGGGGGGGGCAGAGCAGCGTGTGTGTGACGTCAGGTGGCGGGAGGGGAAGCGGCTTGAGCAATGACATGCTGTTTCGGGGGTGGGTGGGGCTTGGCAGAGCAGCGTGTGTGACATCACGTGGCGGGAGGAGCAGCAGCTTGAACAATGAAGTTGGCTGTCCCTGGAGGTGAGTTGATCCCCAGGGCGGATCGCTTCTGCGTCAGGGATCAGGTGCCTCTATACACATGCCTCGTTATTGGCTGAGGTAATCCTTATCAGCGACCTCAGCTGACTTTAATCAGATGTCTGTGTGAGGCTTTACAGGCGGTACGGCAAATAACTCAAATATGTACATACAATGCAAATGTTCATTTAGCACAGATTTGTATAAATTACAAGGCCAATACTGGACTAAGTAATTTTCTCCCAAAAAAAAGTGAGGAAAAAAAAAACTTTGATCGGCATCCTCTGTTCTATTCCTGACTTTTTCCTCTCATTTCTTTAGGTATCTAGGTCCAAACACTGGTAATATGCACATAGTGGCCGATCTGTATGCAGAGGTAGTAGGAGTATTAGCACAGTCCAAGTAAGTTTATTCTTTCTTGAGTCAAATGCATTTCCTTCATAAATGTGCTGTCCCTAGAGACGATGTCAGAACTGGATATACTGTATATTGTACAAAATTCTTGTCTGTCAAGATACTTTCCCATGCACTGCTAACTTCCTGTCAGGGTGGCTGGTAGAGTACCAAAGTTCATCCTTTCCAACTAGCTATCTGAGACAGAAGAGAGACATTCACACACTTGTGCTCTACAGATACCTTCCCCTGAGATACAGAGAGACAGCAATGAGTTCCTCACAGGGAGCAGCATACTAAACTTAACATGCCACATAAAAATGTTGGTTGGGGGAGGGGAGCTACTTAAAAGAAACTTTCAAATGATGAGGCGGATGTAATATCCCTGATGAATTGTTGGGGTCTTCAACCTTGGCATGAGGCTTCTCTGGGTTAGTATTGCTTCATCTTATGTGCTGTCAAGGATAATTTGCCTTCTTAAAGGACACCTGGAGTGAGAGATATAGTATAAGGAGGCTTCGATATTTATTTCCTTATGAACAATACCAGTTGCCAGGCATCCTGCTGGTCTAGTTGGCTGCAGTAGTGTCTGAATCACTCACCTGAAACAAGCATATGTGGCAAATCATGTCAAACTTGAGTCAAACCTCTGATCTGCATGCTCGTTCGGGGTCTATGCCTAAAAGTATTAGGGCTGGTGGCACATCAGGGCAGCCAGGTAATTTGCTTAAAAGGAGATTAAAATGGCAGCTTCCATATCCCTCTCACTTCAGGTGTGCTTTAGTACAGCAGGTATTTGCAATTGTTCAACTTTAGGTGAAGAAAAATGAACTCCCATGATGCATCACTTCTCTTCAAGGAATAGATATGCAAAGTATTCCTGAAAAGCCCAACAGACGCCCAGAACTGCTGATTATCTGTATGCGCATAGTCTACTAATTTTTATGTAGCCATACTAACTGGGTTTTTCATGGACATAAAGGAATAATTTGCATATTCACTCGCTGAGCCGAAGTGATGCATCGGGGGAGTTCCTTCTTGTTCACAGAAAGCTGCAAATACCATCTGTTTTAAGAGTACCGTATTTTTCGGCCTATAAGACACTCCTGACCATAAAATGCACTTAGGTTTAGAGTATAAAAATCAGGGGAAAAAAATATATACTAAACCTATTGTCCCCTTGTGTCCTCCGTTTGTCCCCCTGTGTCGTCCTCTGCATGGGCACAGTACAGGGAGTCCCTGACATTGTGGCGGGTTGGGGGTTCGTATTGGCAGCGTTCACAAGTCAGGATACCTGCATTTGGACTATAAGACGCAGTGACCTTTTTTCCCACTTTTGGGGGAGAAAAAGTGAGTCTTACAGTCCAAAAAATACAGTATTTGTTGTACTCAGTGACCCAGCAGTGTTACGCATGTACATACATGCTGCCGGGCCATTCCTTTTTTTTTTTTTTTTTTGCCATAAAGGTCATCATGCTGTAGCTAATCCTTTCATGTAGAGAAGTTCTGAGTTTGGTTCCACTTTTAAGTAACCACTTCAGGACCACTCTATTATAAATTTGAGTTTGTGGATGTTCGTTTCTTACACCCGTCACTCACCTCGGTGCAGGGACAGCTGGATTGCTGTTGTGTCATGAACCGACATCCACAAACACAACATAGATATCCAGTATTGTTGTTCTGAAGTGGTTAAAAGGCAGTAAAGCCAGGATCGAGATAGCAGCCCTGGAGCTTGCCTTTTTTAACAGTAAATTTACAAATGACATCTCCCATATTGCTATCTTAACCGCCTGACTGTCACAGAACTTTTAGCCTATCTCCACCGTAATGCAGACTATAAAGCGAGTAGCGGTAATGTGAAGCAATGCGATGGCTGGAGGGCCATCCTTCGCTTGTCTAGCAGAGGCTTTGTCCCGGCTGGCAGGGATTCAAGGTGTTTTGCTGCTTTGCTAAATCACTCCAATGAGCTTTATAGAGAAAAGTCCACTCCTGAAATGAAAATCATTAAACATCATTTAAGAGCTGTCGTCTCCGATTTGTCAGGTTTCCTTCCGTGAAGAAGAAATTTACGGCCGAGTTGAAAGAGCTGAGACACAAAGAGCAGAACCCGTATGTGGTTCAGAGTATCATCAGCCTGATAATGGGAATGAAATTCTTCCGCATTAAGATGTATCCCGTGGAGGACTTTGAAGCATCCCTCCAGTTCATGCAGGTATTTTTTCATTATTGACTGTGACGGAGTATAGGGGACGACACTGAAGATTTATTTTCCATGCTTGCGGAACAGGTCCGCGCTGGGTCTTTGTGCATGCAGTGTAACCGAAAACCTTTATTTTGCTGACTGCTCGTAATCCAGATTAACGGATCGAATTTCTGCGTACATCGAAAAAGAATGCCGTCGTAATATGGGCGCCGAGGATAGCTGCTAGTAAAATATCGGTACGTTTTTGATATTTTGCTAATTCCGATACTGATATTTTATGTTCGAACTAACCTGACCCTATTCTGACTTGAACCCTCGCTCTAAGGATTTCACAATTATTCTCAGCACACCAGCAGTTTCAGCACGCACTTTTATTGTGCTAGTTTCCACAGTATGGTCCAACAATTGTTTCGGGAGCCTCGCAGGGTCCCCCTTTATCAAGGCATGTGGTTACCATTGTGGACTCTATTGTTGTGTAGCATTACCTATGCTACTTTATCAAGCACCCTAGTGTGCCTATTGGACAGTTACGCCCTCTAAGGATGCCTAACCCTATCCTACCCTCTGCTCTGCACTCTCTGCCGATATAAGCGCTAGTTATGCCGGTAAAATCTATTGTCCACTGATATTCGTGTTGCCTAATTATAATTATCAGGCACCCCCAGTGCCCAAATTACCCCCTGGATGCCAGCATAGCTGCAATTAACATTGAGGTCTAAGCAGGGCACCCATTTTACAAGCCGGCTGCTAGCTCTCAAATTATCTGCTTTGCGAATTTCCTTCCTAATGACTTTATGTGAAGTGGAACTGCCACATGGGATCTCTATAAAGGTTTGGTGTAAAATAGTCCTCATATTGTGATAAAGTTTTAGCTAAGACTTATTTGCCTGCCTGCCTGTTGGGTTATTACCTCCTCCCCGGGGTCGTTTGTGCTAGTATGGTCATCTTGCAGATATTGATTGATCACCTGCACATATTGGGCTTGTTTCACAAAAGAGTGTTAACTGTTAGCACAGCCGTGCTATCAGTTAACACTATTTTTTTTGTGAATCAAGCCCATTGTTTGCTTGGTGCAGTGTTAGATAATCGGTGATGAAATGATTTTGCAAAAAAAAAAAAAAAAGTTAATGCATGTATTTACAAAATGTAGTTGTATAAGAGGTACGCAGGTATCCAAAAAAACCAAAATAAAAGCACTTAAAGGATACCTGACCTGAGGCAAAGCTACCCAAGGTAAGCACAGAAGTATGTGCATGCCGGATGCACATACCTCTCTGTGGTGTCTGTTCCTCTCCTCAATTCCCCCCACCACCCTCCAGTCCCTATAATCACATTTTGGCTAAAGTCAAATTTTCAGACAGGAAGAGGCAGGCGGGGTGGGGAAGAGAAGGTAATTGGTGGATGATGGGAGGGAACATCACAGCAAGCCTGCCTCTTCCTGTCTGAAGATTTGACTTTAGCCAAAATGTGATTATAGGGGCCGGATAGTGGGGGGGGGGGGGGGGAGAGAATGCGGATGGGGAGAAATGAGGAGAGGAATGAACAACACACATAGGTATGTGGACCCAGCATGAACATTCCTCTGTGCTCACCTTGGGCAGCTTTGCCTCAGGTCAGGTGTGCTTCAAGGCAGGGCTGTTGCCTGAGGTGTTTGCCTGTTCCATTGGCTGTGATTATTCTCTATCACAGAATAGAAATGATGTATCCAGCATAACATTATAGCCTCGTTGTTTTGATGTACTTGTCTGGCAGTGGATTGCCATAATCTCGGAGTCTATGCCCAGATTATCCGCAAAGTGCTTTTCGATCCCTTGCTCCACATTTGTGTTTGAACTGATCTAAGGCAACCAGTGACATTTAGTTGGTATATCTTCTGTAAAATCCTAAGATCTACTTGCAGTGTGCATCAGCATATTAGCTCCCTTTGCTGTATGTTGTTAAATAAAATCCTAAATACAATGCTGTCATGTTCTGAATATTTTACTTCTGACACACAGCTGCTTATTACTAGCCAAATAAAGGCAACAACACTACTAGGGAATGTCTGGTATGAACCAGAACTGCAAGCTACATACATAATCGTTATTCTTTTATTCTTTGTTGCCTGGGTCAATAGTTCATGAAAGTCTTGGAAGAAAATCTAGCCTGAGAGTGTGTTCCCACTTGAGCAGAGAACTGACATTTTTGTGTCCGTTCTCTGCTAAATTGGCAGTGAACGGCTATTTTATATATCAGAGCTGTTCACACTGGTCGCTCTGCAAAAGATCCATGAGATCCATTGCGGTAAGAAAGCCGCACTTGTGTGCCATCCACGATAATCGCAGGCAGGCCGACGGGTTCACCATGTAGCCTACGGGGGTAAAGCATCTGCCCCGGGCTCCAGCCAGATCACAGCGGCCCACGAAAACAGACGCTACACTGTCCACTCTTGCTGGCCACACGTGATCCGACACAAGTGGGAACACAGCCTGAGTGGAGGTCCTCCCTGATGCGGCTGACAACCTCATCAGTGCTCCAGGTGTTTGGCAGGAAGCTGAGCAGTGTGTTCGTAAAGCAGTCACTACTAAATTGTCACACAAAACAATCATTTTAGACAACAGTTAAGGAGATTTACCATTTTGTATTTTCCTGAATTAAGAGCTATGTTTTTCAGGAAGGAAATTAACATTTGCTATGTCAAAAAAAGTCACCAGTTTCATTGGGTAAAACGGGTGACAGACGTGATGTACTGTATGTTACACCTCAACACTTCAACAAGACAAATGAGCCTGAAGACTGAATAGATCTATATTTAGCTCCACAGTGCTGATACAACACTTTAAGGATTGGATTGGACCACAAAGCAACTTTCAGAGTGATTTTTGAGTGAGCATTTTTGCACCTTCATCAAGCTGAATCTAGGGCTGGGAAGTCGAAGTCAAGAGTTCGGAGCAATTTTTGGGTACCTGGAATCTGAGTCAGTGGTTTCATAGACTGAGGAGTTGGAGTCGGTGATTTTTGACAGATTTACCTGTATTAAAATATCGACAAAATTTACCAGCATTTTACTAACCAAAATGAAAACTCCAAAATAGTCAAATATTGGTAAATCAGACTGATAGTCTTCTATCGGCTATATCATTATCCAGGTGCCCAAATTTCCTGGTGCCTTTGATTCACGTACACGTATAGTGCTACTATAGGCTTTTATATATTCTATATATGTTCGTACAGGTTTAGCCAATATCCTTTGATACAGAACATTTTGACCACACTGGAGAGGCTTTCAGGCATTTGACAAATATGTTATTTGTAACACTTATGCCTTTTGCATGCCATGGAAAGTCCTGTACGTTGTCGAATGTGTGCATTGGCTGCATTTACTATCCACTTTATGTCCTGATTACTCACGAGTGCATTTATGTCCCTCTCAGGAATGTGCACATTATTTCATAGAAGTAAAGGACAAGGATGTCAAGCATGCGTTAGCCGGCCTGTTTGTGGAAATCCTGGTACCTGTTGCTGCTGTAAGTCACGTTTAGATCCCTCGTATAATCGCATGTTGCTATAGCATCTGCTGAAGTTCACGGCTCTGTTTTCTTTTTCTTCCCTCGATTATAGGCTGTAAAAAATGAAGTTAATGTCCCTTGTCTTAGAAACTTTGTGGAAAGTCTGTATGACACAACGCTGGAGCTGTCTTCCAGGAAGAAACACTCACTGGTGAGTTCTGCCACTGTAAATGTCAATCCGCCCTAAAATAACACCAGGATCATTAAATGCAAAATACCGGCTGTCCACTCGAGTTTCAATTTTTCATACATACAAGCAAAATTGTCTCCATGCATAAATCATTAAGTTCTGTCTTTTTATTGCTTATTATTGTTGCATGTTACAGTATTGTAAAAACCGTTATACAGTAAAAAAAAAATTTCAAAACAAATTAAATGAAAACAACCCAAAAACACAGTTTATACTTTATGTCCAAAACAGGAGCTGTCCGAAAGTAAATCATTTATCTACGTTTCCCCATGTGCAGCAGAGTCCCAGTTTTCCAGAATTCAGGCAACCGGAAGTCTCAAGCAACTGGCATGCCTGAAGGATAATGGGGACTATAGTTTTAGGGTGTATGAGGGAGTTTTAGAGGCAAGGGGAGGCTGCCAGACATCTCTGGAGGCTCGGTAAGTATTTTCAGGGAAGATCTGTTCTTTTTTAGCACATGTATCCGACATCAGGTGATCCCCCGTCGGTGCCGATACTGAGGACTGTGCTGTATAGCACATGGTGACTCCACTTAATAACAAATTCAACTTACAAACTTCCAGAAAGTAGCCTGTGTGTAGGTAGTGGGCCACCTGTACTACCAAAGCCTGGATAAGTGCCTTCTGCATAAACACCTAGGAAAAGGAAAGGAGCAGCATTGGCAATAATAAGATCAAATCAGCAAGTGAAAGCAAATGTGCCAGGTACAACCAGATTCATTATCAAGAACTCCTATAATAAAGTGGAACAGATAATTACATTTTGCATATTCATCATAACATGTATACAACTTGATGGCATTCCTCTTTAAAGGGATATGGAGGCTGCCATATTGATTTCGTTTTTCTACAATACCAGTTGCCTGTCTGTGTTGGGTCAATTTCTGAAAGGACGCGGCACCCGTGCTGATGCAAACCCACACCCGAAACACTATAGCTATGCCATGCACGGCTATGGGAATTTCGATGTGTTATGCTGAAAACTGTAGCAGGCCACATATATTTCCAGAACGCGTGATTTAGATGCTGGCTATTGATTTCAACAGGCTGGATTTCTGCATCCGAAATTGCGTTCGGGAAGCCGCTGCAGTGAATACGGGCCCTTAATTATTGCTGCCCAGTTTGTCATAAACATTAGTTTGACTGTTAATTCACATGTTGATTTGTGTCTCTAGTAATAGTCAGGGCTGGATTTCTGGAAAGGCCCAGGCATTGGGCAGCTGCACCTGGACATTAAAAAGAGGTCGCTACATATGAAAGAGTAGGCTGCAAATAGGGAGCAACACATGAATTAAGGGGCCCATACACCTAACGATTTTCCCGCCGATATACGGCAGATTCGATCACAGTGATCGAATCGGCTGTGAAATCGCCGCGCACACTGCTGACAGAACAATCGATTTCCGTCCGATATCGATCGTTCCCGTCGATCCGTCCGTGCGGAAGATTTCTCTCGATCGCCGGCGGGTCAGGAGTGCGTCGATAGCAGCGTTCGAATGCCCGACGACCGATGCATACAGTGGGTATACATTACCTGTTCCGGCCGGCACGAGTCCCCTGGTCCCCGCTGTCTTCTTTCCGCGCTGGGTTCCGGACCGGCTGAGGCTACACAGAACTTCCTGTCCCGGCAGAAAGTTTAAACAGTAGAGCGCCCTCTACTGTTTAAACTTCCCCTGGACAGGAAGTTCAGTAGCTGCAGGAACGGTCTGGAGCCCGAAACGGAGAAGAAGACAGCTGGGACCAGGGGACTCGCACCGGCCAGGACAGGTAATGTATGCAGGGGGGGGGGGGGGCAGCAGCGGCAGCTCCACAGATTGTGATCGGTTTCAGGCTGAAATCGATTCACAATCTGTTTGCAGTAAGGTGGCCATACGATCCTTCTCTGATCAGATTCGATCAGAGAGGGATCTATCTGTTGGTCGAATCTGATGGCAAATCGACCAGTGTATGGCCACCTTAGGGAAGCTAATGTGCAAGGGAGCTGTACAGCAAAGAGAGGGACTGCAGTACATGGATGATACACATGGAAGAGGGGGCTACACGTAGAATGAGGAGGGGCGCTGCTGCACATGAAAGGGGAGTCACAACACACTTGGCCTAGAGCAGTGATGGCTAACCTTGGAACTCCAGCTGTGGTGGAACTACAGGTCCCATGAGGCATTGCAATACTCTGACAGCTCTAAGCATAACTTGGGGAGGCAGAGGCATGATGGGATTTATAGTTTTGTGACAGCTGGAGTGCCAAGGTTAGGTATCACTGGCCTAGGGGCAGAGAAATTATAAATCCGGCCTTGGTAAAAGCGAGTTCTGTTGCTGAAAGCAGAACCTCCCTTCAAGCTTCAGTACAGTGGTGTAATGGGAAGAATTGTAATGCATCAATCTCTAATGGAATTCATGAGTGTCTGAGCTACACCCAGAAGTCAAGGCATTAACTCAGTGTGTGATGAGTGACTGAAGGATGCGTCTGCATAAATGATAGCATTGGAAGCTTTGTTTTGCATATTGGTGTATTCATAGCCATGCTCTCTTATCTTCTAGGCGTTGTACCCCCTGGTGACATGCCTGCTGTGCGTCAGTCAGAAGCCATTCTTTCTCAACCGATGGCATGTTTTTCTCAACAACTGTTTATCTAACCTAAAGGTAAACATATCATCCATGCTATCCTTCATATGTGCTGCATTCTTCTGACTACAGAGATAATAATGTGTATCGTAATGTTGTGGTGAATTCTTAAAAGGATGTTGTCCTAGCTTGTGAGAATGGAAAATGTGTATTAGAGATCTTCACAATGTATCTGTGTGGTAATCTCTAGCAATATTATTCCGGCTTTAAAGCAAGATTGAAGTGACCTTAAAAAAACGAGATACTTGCCATGCACACCTACAGGACTGCTCAAGAGCCGCCCCCACCCTATGAAACTCCCCTCCCGTCCCGCCCCCCTCCTCAGGCCTCCCCCCTTCCTTCAACACCTTCAATCAAGCCCTCAAAACACACTTCTTAAAATGGCCTACCAAAACACACTAAAATGGCCTACCCCGTCTGCCACACTTTAACTCTCTCAGCTGAGCACCTTTTCCACAGCCCTACCTTATGTGTGTGCGTGTGTCCCCTCCCCTTTAGATTGTAAGCCTTTGGCAGGGTCTCTTCCCCCCCCCCCCCCCCTTTATATCCTTCTTCATCCTTTAACCCCACCAATAATTCCCTTCCCTTGGACTTAAGCTACGTACACACGTGCGACAACGATCGTTCGTTGTGAACGACGAACGATCTTTTAATTGAGGAAAGAACGACCTAAGTAAAGTTAGCTTTTAAAAGTGTGTAACGATCTGATCGTTAGAACGAACGTTACATCACGCAAAGCAACTATTGCGCTTGCGCATCAAAATGAAAAGTTCCATGGAGAAATAGCGAAATGCGCATGTCAAGCCTAGTACGAACGACAGTATCCAACGATGAACTACTTATGCAAATGATCGTCATTTTAAAAAATCCTCCAAGCTAGATCGTTCGTTTTTAATGATCTAGCTCGTCCGTTGTTAGACTTAATGGTCGTTGCCTGCTTTTTTTAAACGATCGTCGTTTTACACGATCGGGGAACGATCGTTTCAAACGACTATAGTCGCATGTGTGTACGCACCTTTATTTTTACCTGAATTGCTGGTTCTCTGTTAAATTGCATGATCATGTGTCTTATACCCTTAGTCCACCGCTCCCTGCTGACTGGTCAAAGATAGCTTCAGTTCAGTTTAGTTGGCTGGTACTCGGGAAAATACAAGTAGTGTAAAAGGTTACTCGTGGTGATGGTCCTATCATGGTGTTGGTTGTGCACCTTGTTGGACGTGTGTACGTGCCTTTATGGTGGAGCCAGAATGGAGAAAGCTTTGTAGGTAAGTTCTGGGTCACCATGAGCCTGTTGGGTACTCTGTAGCTCTAGATAAGAATTAAAAACATAAACTGTATTCTGTGTGTGATGGGCAAACCATGTAAGGACTGACAGAGAGCAGCAGCATAGTCAATAAATACAGCGGCTTCTATACTGTATGTTATGTCTAGCAGTGAAGATGGGATGTAACTAACATGCCACCCTTTGTGTTGCAGAATAAGGATCCCAAAATGGCCAGAGTCGCACTGGAATCTTTGTACAGACTACTGTGGGTGTATATGATTCGAATTAAATGTGAAAGCAACACAGCTACTCAGAGGTTGGTTCCAGGAATAAGGCTTTGCAGTAGGTAGCTGCTGCATTTTCAGTGCTTTATTATTATGGATGCTGTGTTGATGGGTATTGAAATAAATCCGGTAGGTATGATCCAGCCAGCAGGCATTTTCCATTTTTACTTCTTCTGACTGAAGCTAATCCTGATGTCATTTCCTCCCTTACTCTTTTTCTCTCCTAGAAACTGCACTGTCATATCTAGCTTACTTTGTAAACACATGTGAGCACAGCATAGATCATAATTTAGCAGCTTCTTCGTTCCCAGCCTTGGGTCACACTGAATTTCCCTCAGCCAATCAGTGTGGAGCAGGAAAGTGGGAGGGGAGATGACAAGCTTCCTTCTCTTTGGCCATGTACCAAATAGAGCCAGCATGACTGAGATAAGATTTATTACAGCAGAAACATTTTTGATTAGATTGGAATACTTGCAATGCAGGGTAAGGTTGCAGGCTGCATAATAAACAGAGTAGTGGGTACATGGAATTTGATTTTGTGGCTGACAATCCCGCTTTAAGAAGTGAGCAGTGCATTATTTTGTTACACACAATAGATTTTACATGTAGATGTTATCTGAATGCCTTCTAGGTGAATTGGTCATGTTGTATGGTTTGCATTGTCCTAATAGCATTTTTTCCTGTTCTCCTCAATAGTCGCCTCACAAACATTGTGGGGACGCTCTTCCCAAAGGGTTCCCGGGGTGTGGTGCCTCGTGACATGCCGCTCAACATCTTTGTGAAGATCATACAGTTCATTGCACAGGTAAATAAATGATCGGGGCTTCACCTTGCACTGGATCAGTGAGCAGGTCATTGGTGGGGGCTTCACCTTGCACTGGATCAGTGAGCAGGTCATTGGTGGGGGCTTCACCTTGCACTGGATCAGTGAGCAGGTCATTGGTGGGGGCTTCACCTTGCACTGGATCTGTGAGCAGGTCATTGGTGGGGGCTTCACCTTGCACTGGTTCAGTGAGCAGGTCATTGGTGGCGGCTTCACCTTGCACTGGATCTGTGAGCAGGTCATTGGTGGCGGCTTCACCTTGCACTGGTTCAGTGAGCAGGTCATTGGTGGCGGCTTCACCTTGCACTGGATCAGTGAGCAGGTCATTGGTGGGGGCTTCACCTTGCACTGGATCTGTGAGCAGGTCATTGGTGGGGGCTTCACCTTGCACTGATTCAGTGTGCAGGTCATTGGTGGCGGCTTCACCTTGCACTGGATCAGTGAGCAGGTCATAGGTGGGGGCTTCACCTTGCACTGGATCTGTGAGCAGGTCATTGGTGGGGGCTTCACCTTGCACTAGTTCAGTGAGCAGGTCATTGGTGGGGGCTTCACCTTGCACTGGATCAGTGAGCAGATCATTGGTGGTGGCTTCACCTTGCACTGGTTCAGTGAGCAGGTCATTGGTGGCGGCTTCACCTTGCACTGGATCAGTGAGCAGGTCATTGGTGGGGGCTTCACCTTGCACTGGATCAGTGAGCAGGTCACTGAACTGGTTTTTACAATGTTTTTCAGTATATATCTTATGGCCAGAACCTGAATTTTGGCCACTTCGCGTTCTGGCTGGCCACTTCGGGTTCTGGCCGGCCAGTGTTAGAAATGAAATGATTCCTGTTAAGATTAATGTATTTTCCGGCCGTCTCGCTGCGGCCAAATGTATGAAAAGTTAGTTAATTTAATAAAATGAAGCCAGCGGCAATGTAGCAGATGAAGCCGCTGGCTTCAGCTCTCTCTCCTACACCTACCTCTCTCTCTCTCTCTCTCCTACTGGCAGTCGGCGGGGACACGCGTGTCCCCGAGAGTCGTTCATTGCACCAGGGAGGTAGAGCGGGGAGGCTGCAGACATTGCTTCTGCCAGCACCCACTCTGCAGGAACGGTAGGATTCCCTGTGCGACGATTGACTCTCAGGGACACGCGTGTCCCCGCCGGCTGCCATTGGGAGAGAGAGAGAGAGAGGCAGGGGGAGGAGAGAGAGGCAGAGCGGAAGCCGACGGCTTCATCTGTTACATTGCCGCCGGCTTCATTTCATTAAATTAACGAACTTTTCATACATTTGGCCGCAGCGAGACTGCCGGAAAATACATTAATCTTAACAGGAATCATTTAATTTCTAACACTGGCCTCAGCGCAGCGGCCACTTCGCACATTGGCCGGCCAGAACCCGAAGTGGCCAGCCAGAACGCGAAGTGGCCAAACTTCGGGTTCTGGCTGTAACATATATACATTTTAGAGACTTAAAGGAACCCTATCAATGCCCAAGTGTTCTAAAATGACAATATACAAATAATGTCTAAGTATCTGTGTAAACATTTTCCTACTTTTCATGTTAAATATCTGAGCTATTTTAGCTACGTTTAAAATGTCTCATTTGCATAGGTGAATCTCTGCAATCTGACATGCTAAGAACAGTGTAATATTGAAGCAGAGTAATATGAAAAGCCTGTCAGGTATCAGGTTTCACACACACACAATTACAAATGTCTATGTTGCACATAAGAAACATTTCCTCTGCTCTCTGTAAGAGAAAGCTCTGCCTGTCTCTGACTGAGCTCTCTGCGTACACAGACTTAACAGATACACTGTGAGGGAATTCCCCCTCCCCTCATGGCTCACTCTGGCATCAGAATTACAGCAGACTGCAGTCAGAAAAATGTGAAAGGAATTAGAAAACAGTAAATAAAGAGATAAGAATTCAAATGTATACACCAGTACTTAGCAGCGCTTCCCAAACATTTCCTATCTCAATTGAAAAAAACATGTTAATCGATAGTGTTCGAATCCAAATATGAGAGGGGTATGGACAATGAAGCGGTCAGCTCAGACCCATATGCACCTTGTCAGAAATAAGGATGTTGACATTCTGATGCTGTAGTTTGGATAGTTTGGCTTTAATTATTTTTAATTTACTTGTGTGGAAGAAATATGCTGATAATTTTCCTGGGACACAAGTATGCAGATCATTTGCCTGGAACCAGTATGCAGATCATTTGCCTGGAACCAGTATGCAGATCATTTGCCTGGAACCAGTATGCAGATCATTTGCCTGGAACCAGTATGCAGATCATTTGCCTGGAACCAGTATGCAGATCATTTGCCTGGAACCAGTATGCAGATCATTTGCCTGGGACCAGTGTGCAGATCGTGTGCCTGGGACCAGTGTGCAGATCGTGTGCCTGGGACCAGTGTGCAGATCGTGTGCCTGGGACCAGTGTGCAGATCGTGTGCCTGGGACCAGTGTGCAGATCGTGTGCCTGGGACCAGTGTGCAGATCGTGTGCCTGGGACCAGTGTGCAGATCGTGTGCCTGGGACCAGTGTGCAGATCGTGTGCCTGGGACCAGTGTGCAGATCGTGTGCCTGGGACCAGTGTGCAGATCGTGTGCCTGGGACCAGTGTGCAGATCGTGTGCCTGGGACCAGTGTGCAGATCGTGTGCCTGGGACCAGTGTGCAGATCGTGTGCCTGGGACCAGTGTGCAGATCGTGTGCCTGGGACCAGTGTGCAGATCGTGTGCCTGGGACCAGTGTGCAGATCGTGTGCCTGGGACCAGTGTGCAGATCGTGTGCCTGGGACCAGTGTGCAGATCGTGTGCCTGGGACCAGTGTGCAGATCGTGTGCCTGGGACCAGAGTGCAGATCGTGTGCCTGGGACCAGCGTGCAGATCGTGTGCCTGGGACCAGCGTGCAGATCGTGTGCCTGGGACCAGCGTGCAGATCGTGTGCCTGGGACCAGCGTGCAGATCGTGTGCCTGGGACCAGCGTGCAGATCGTGTGCCTGGGACCAGCGTGCAGATCGTGTGCCTGGGACCAGCGTGCAGATCGTGTGCCTGGGACCAGCGTGCAGATCGTGTGCCTGGGACCAGCGTGCAGATCGTGTGCCTGGGACCAGCGTGCAGATCGTGTGCCTGGGACCAGCGTGCAGATCGTTTGCCTGGAACCATTATGGATATCACTTGCCTGGAACAAGTAAGCAGAACAATTGCTTGGAACTAGTATGCAGATCATTTTCCTGGGACCAGTATGCTGATCATTTGCCTGGGACCAGTGTGCTGATCATTTGCCTGGGACAAGTATGCTGATCATTTGCCTGGGACAAGTGTGCTGATCATTTGCCTGGGACCAGTATGCTGATCATTTGCCTGGGACATGTATGCAGCTCAAGAGCCCAGAACATATATGCAGACAAGACTTTCTTGTTTAAAAATTATTATCCCAAAAAGCTTTATGGCCAAATGATTATGCTTTATACCATGTCATGCCAAATCAGAAATGTCCACCTCCATATTTCTGAAATAACCATTTATAGAGTGAAATTGTTTCAGATCCTCACGCAAGTGGCCCTCTATATGCACACACATTAATCAGGATAAGATAGAACTTCTATAGACTTGTCATTATTTTGTCTGTAATTTTGTTTTAAAGCGGACCACCAGTGTAAATTTCACACAGGTCCTCTTCTAATAGGAAGTATAATAACCAGATGTGTCTTTTCCCCTGAATCCCTCCCGCGCCTTGTCTGCTGACTTCTGTGTGTAGCCCCACCCCCTCCCTGATTAAAAATGGCATGATGCTTTCTCTCCTAGATATAGAGAAAACACCATGGGGTTTCCAGCAGGGGGTGGGGCTGCACACCTTAACTAGGTAGATACAGGGCTTGGGAAGGGATTTGGGGGAAAAATACTGGAAGGCCACTTTAATTATTGCATTCCACTATTAATTCAGTGTTTATGGTGTGGGTGTAGTAAGAGCTATAGTACAGTATAAGGCCTGGATAACCCATGTAAGTGCTGGATAACTTAAAGTGTACCTGAGCCAAAGCTCGGGTACAAAACGGGATACTTACCTAAAGAGAGGGAAGCCTCGGATCCTATTGAGGCTTCTCTCCCTGCTCTGATTTCTCCCGTTGCTGTGCATGCCCCCCCCCCCCCCCCCCCCCCCGGAAGATTAGTGACAAGGCATTGCCACTAATCCTGTCAGGGCTGCACACTTACTGATTCATGGACGCTCAGTAGATGCACAGGACTACCCGTGCATGTGCAGTAAGGCGGAGCCGAGGGCTCCGTGCTACTGCACATGGGCGGGCTTGTGAGGCTGCTGCTTGTCCAAGAGTCAGGAAGAAGAGCTGCGCAGCCACGATGTGGAGGCTTTAGACCAGCGAGGAAAGCCTCAACAGGAAGGGCTTGTTTTGAACCCGAGCTTTGACTGGTTCACTTTAAAGGGAACCTTAACTGAGAGGGATATGAATGTTTCCTTTTAAACTATACCAGTTGCCTGGCAGCCCTGCTGATCTCTTTGGCTGCAGTCGTTTCTGAATCGCACACCTGAAACAAGCATGCAGCTAATCCAGTCTGACTTCAGTCAGAGCACCGGATCTGTATGCTTTTTGAGGGGCTGTGGCTGAAAGTATTAAAGACACAGGATCAGCAGGAGAGTCAGGCAACCAGGGCCGGCCCGCTCATGAGGCGGGGTGAAACATTTGCCTCAGGCAGCAAATCTGGGGGGGTGCGGCACCCGCCTGTCCATGGATGCTGGGGGCCGCCCGCCGAGCTGGAGGGGTAGCTGGCAGAAAGGGGGTATTGGGCCTAACGGTGGGGAGGGGGGTCGGACCCCCCCCCTCCCTCGCCTGGGTCCCCCGATCTGCGCTCCTCCTCCAGCGTTAAGTACCAGCGTGCATATGATTAAGAGGCGACGGGCAGGGGAATCACTCACCTCTTCCACGTTCCATCATGTGCTCCACTGACGTCACTTCCGGCAACGCCGCCCACTGTATTGTAAGTGGACGGCCTTGCAGGAAGTGACGTCAGTGGAGCGCACGATGGAACGCGGAAGAGGTGAGTGATTCCCCCGCCCGTTGCCTCTTAATCATATGCACGCTGGTACTTAACAGTGGAGGAGGAGCGCAGATCGGGGGACCCAGGCGAGGGAGGGGGGAGCTCCGACCCCCCTCCCCACCGTTAGGCCCAATACCCCCTTTCTGCCCGCTACCCATCCAGCTCGGCGCCCCCCACCCACCCACTCACGGCTGGGGGGGGCGGGGGGCGGCAATTTTTTTTCTAATTTTTTTCTAATTTTGCCTCAGGCGGCAAAAAGTCTAGGGCCGGCCCTGCAGGCAACTGGTATTATTTTAAATGGAAAAATCCATATCCTTCTCAGTTTAGGTTCCCTTTCTACTGTATATTCTTTATAGAAGCAGGAAATGCACAGTGGTAATTCAGGGGAATTCCTTCTGTTGTTTTGAGAGCTGTAACGTGTAACTGACTTACATTTTTTCCTTTGTTTACTCTACCTAGGAACGTTTGGATTTTGCGATGAAGGAAATTATTTTTGACCTTTTGTGTGTAGGAAAGGCTGCTAAAGCATTTAGCCTTAACCCTGAGGTAAGTTGTTTCTGTAAGCAGCATGATATGGCATATTGCAGAGGATAGTTACTATTGTTGTGCATAACAGGCTCACCGCACACGTTTTGATTGTTCAGTTTCACTTTCCTTTCAACAAAAACATGTAATGAAAATTCAAGTGAGAAGAACGATTGTGATTAATCTTCTCATCCAAAAGTATTACAAAATGTACATCTAAATAAATAGAAAAGCAGGGTCGGCACTACCATAAAGGCAACCTAGGCAATGGCCCCAGGACCTTGAGCCAGCCACCAGGGCCCCCCATGTCTTCCCCCAACATTACTGTTGCTTCCCGGGGCCCCTGCGTTACTTTTTGTCAGAGTAATGTCTCACCTGTCCTGGTGGACGCGCTCCTCTGTCAGTCCGTGGCTCCTTGTATTGACATATTCATCCACCTGCTGGCATCTTCTCTGTGACCCACGGCATGTTATTACGTAATAACATGTCAGGTCACGGAGGAGATATGTATATGTACTGCTATAGGACTCCTGCACCAGCATAGCTCCAACATAGGTGTGCGGTTCTTCTGATTAGATTGTCTACTTTGCCAAAGACATTGCAGGGGCCCTGGGGCGCAACAGTTAGTGTACCCAAGCCGAAGCTCGGGTACAAATTGAGATACTTAACACCAAGGGAAACCTCAGGATCCTATTGAGGCTTTGCTTGGTGTTCTGTTGTCCCCCATCGCTGAGCATGGCCCCCAGAAGATTATTATGATTATTATTATTTATTGTATTTATAAAGTGCCAATATATTACGCAGCGCTGGACAATAAATAGACAAGGCATTATCGCTAATCATATCGGGACCGCGCAACTCCTCTTCTTGCAGCGTGGCCACGGGGAGGAGCGTGGCCCTGATCGGGATCGCTGATCGCAGGAAGGGAAGCCTCAATAGAATCCCGAGGCTTCCCTCTCTTCAGGTAAGTATCTTATTTTGATCTCTTGATCTCGAGCTTCAGTTCGGGATCGCTGTAAGCTGGGGGGGGGTTGCAAGGCAGACTGCTCAGGAGCCCTAGGCGGCAATTTGGCATAAACAAAGGGGCCCCTGATGCTGGATCAGGGAAGAGAGGGGGTCGGTCAGTGGGGCCCCCAGGTTAATTGTACCGTGGTCCTCATTGTAGCTAGAGCTGGCCCTGTGGAAAAAATGATTTTAAAATTACCTTGTGATTGTTTTTTTTCTATTTCTTTTTGTAAATCAGTAGTTTAAAGGAAATCAGAGACTACATAAAATAAAACGTTTTATACATACCTGGGGCTTCCTCTAGCCCTATCCGCAAGGATCGCTCTCATGCTGCCGTCCTCCGTCTTTTCTGTTGCCGGCACCGGGTAACGTAACTTCAGCCAGTTGTGGCCATTCTGACGCAAGAGAAGTGCGCCCTCTACGTATCTCTGGCGGCTGCCAGAGAGATGCGTAGAAAGCGCAGACTGGCCGCAATTGGCTGAAGTTATAGGATCCGGAGCTGGAGAAGTCTGAGGACGGCGGCGTGGGAGCAATCTGTGCGGATGGGGCTGGAGGAAGACCCAGGTATGTATAAAACTTTTATGGTATCTCGTCTCTGGTACACTTTAAAGAGACACTTAAGCCAGAACAAAAAATGAGTTTTACTCACCTGGGGCTTGTACCAGCCCCCTGCAGCAGTCCTGTGCCCTCGCAGCCACTCACTAATCCTCTGGTCCCCCGCTGACAGCTAGTTTCGTTTTTACTGACAGGTCCGTCAGGACTGGCCACGCGTAGCTTTTTCCGCATTCCCGACTGTAATAAGCGATATTGCGGGCCGCAACGCGTACAAAAATACGTGTTACCGCATTACGCACGCATAGATATGCGGCAACGCGTATTTTTGTGCGCGTTGCGGCCCGCAATAGCATTAATTACAGTCGGGAATGCGGAAAAAGCTACGCGTTACCCGTCCTGACGGGCCTGTCGGCAAAAACGAAACTAGCTGGCAGCGGGGGACCAGAGGATCAGTGAGTGACTGCGAAGGGCACAGGACTGCTGCAGGGGGCTGGTAGAAGCCCCAGGTGAGTAAAACTCATTTTTTTTTCTGGCTTAAGGTTCACTTTAAGGACATTGCGTGGCCAACATAAGTCATGACTACACGTTATACAGATAATTGCTCTTCCTGCTTGGCCTACTACATGCTTTTTAGGACTTGATGGTTTACAAGCCTCAGAGAAACCTGCCAATGCATACATGGGCATATTTACAAAAGCTGTTGGATGTGTATTTCAGTTTTATATTGTTAATAATGAAACCTCACACTTGTGTTATTTATAAAGGCAGGAAATGACACTTTCCAAGGAAGTCTTGTCACCTCAAGATGGCCAAGTCTGTTCATTCTATATCTACACCGCTGATATTGCTTATTGCACAGCTTACTACAGACCGCTGCAGGAGTCCAGAGGACTTCACTGATGTCCACAAAGAAGTTGCTGTACGGCAGAGAGTCCCCTGGATTAAATTATTTAATGCATTAGTGGGGGGGCAGTTTTTTGAACGACCACTGTGCAGAAACACTGCTTGTTTTTGCTGCTAGAAATAATTTTTTGTTTGCTGAATGAATGCTCTGAATCAGGTGAAAACATAACCTTCCAGGGCGCATTCCCTAAAGCTATGCTAGATGGAACTCAGCCGTGGTGGCTGATCTTGACTGTCTCAGGCGAGAATCAAGCATCAATACAGTGTCCCACAATCACAATTAAAAATTGCCATACTTCAGGCGACTTGGCGGCCAATCGACCATCCGATTCGATTGTTACAATTGGAATCTGATGAAAATCGGTGCCACCATGTGCATGCCCGATCAACGGTGTGGCCCGATCAACGATGTGGCCCAATCTCGGGCCAAAATTGGTCACATTAATCGTTTGGACATGCTGCGATCGGGTGCGCGGCGGTAACTGCGAGCTGTATCGGGATGAGTGACGAAACCCCCGGCGCTGTTCCCGCAATGTGTAGGTATGTAATGTATATGTGCTGTAATGTGCATTTATACATAACCCGTCCTGTGTCGCGGTGTCCGTCCATCTTCCGCCTGTCTATTAGCCGCATACAAGCTGCCGGCACATGATGTCACACACGTGCCACATCAGCGGCGTGTATGCAGATAAATGGAGAGGTGGAAGACGTACGGGCACCACGACACAGGACAGGTAATGTATAAATGCACATTCCAGTACTGTATACATTCATACACACACATGCACTAATACGCACACACAGAGGCGCGAGGCTGCCGGCTCGCCGTATTCCTGAGAGATTTTAGCATGAAATTGATCGGGAATTGGCATGCGATGTATGGGCAGCCCACATGTCTGTCTCTCTCTCTCTCTCTCTCTCTCTCTCTCTCTCTCATCAGACTTGATTAAGAAAGAGATTTGTCTCTTGGTCGAATCTGCCAATCATTTCTAGATGTATCTTTAAGTGACAACAACCCCCAAGTGCATTGTTCCCCTCCTCACCTTGCCCATCATGGTGCACAACATTATTCCATTATCCCCCCGCCCCCCCTCCACTTAATTGCAGTAGTACATGTTGCTTTGGTTTATCAGAGAAACTCATCTGTACAGCACTGGGTTCCTGCCATGCCACCTGCAAAATCAAGCTCAATCCTGACAGGCAACACTAAGCTTGCATGGGTAGGCAAGCATCTGTCAGATTTGTTTTCTTTGGTAATATCACCAGCAGCGCATGAAGAAATTCCATTCGATGCTGAATCAAAACACCTTTCGCCAAGGTTTGTTGGCTTAAAGGGACATCTCAGTTATGATGAGATAAACTCAGCGCTTTCAGTTAAACTCTATTGATACATCAAGGGTTAGTCCAGTTTAATTACTTAGTTGTTTTTCTTGCATGTTTATAGTACACGACCATTCCACAGTACTTCTAATAATAATCCCAACGTTTGTATAACGCCTTTCTCATGTTGGGCTCAAAGCACTTGAGAGCTGCAGCCACTAGGGGCACGCTTAATGGGCCACCCTGCAGTGTTAGGGAGTCTTTCCCAAGGACTCCTTATTGAATAGGTACTGGCTTACAGAGTAGGAGCAACTGAGGTTCGAACCCTGGTCAGAGGCAGTGCCCTTAACCAGTGCACTCTCCAGCCACTACTTCTAGCAGAACTTGGTAGATGAGCGTATCAAACTTTTCTGCCAGTCACTGAATTGATACAGGTATTGAAAATGGTGCTCATTGTCCCAACACTCCAAAGTGCTGTTCCCAAGGATGTAGATAGGGCAATGTGAAATCAAAGGAGAAAAGAATGCCCTATAAGCACCACACTGAACAATAAATATAGATTTAATATTATGAATAACCTTTATTTGTAACCATCCGAAAATAAAAACGTAACCTAACAGTATTATATTATTGATTATTTATGTGGTGCTGGTTCAATTTTTCTTTCAAACGGATGTAGATTAGATCTATTTGAGCTAACCGAGCCTTTTCAGATGGCTGCTAATTGAAAGATATTTTCTCCTACACATTAAATTTCATGCAGACTTTGGTAGCATCTTTGCTTATGGCAATTTTATGATGAAAGCTGTATTTCCCTGTAAAACGCAGCCAGTAAACCCCATTCCAGCAGACGGTGCAGCATTCCTGCCCTGCACGGTGTATGGGTTAATCTGCAGCTGGAGCTGGTGAAGTAGGCCAGGGACCCAAACTTCCCAAAGAAAGCGTTGGTATTTTAAGTACGGATTAAAGTTTCCTTTATGAAGTGCTGAGGTATGCAGCAATGTACCGGAGGAATATTTATAGTATCTTCATAAATCTGGGCGCCCTCAGCACTGCGAACGTCTTTCCTCCTCACTGATGCATGGGCAGAAAATCAGCATTTCTATCGCCTTCATACACACAGCTTGGATTTTTTTCTTCTTAAAGAGACACTGAATCTAAAAAAATGAAGATACAATGATTTGTATGTGTAGTACAGCTAAGAAATAAAACATTAGGAGCAGAGACATAAGTCTAATACTGTTTCCAGTACAGGAAGAGTTAAGAAACTTCAGTTGTTATCTATGCAAACGAGCCATTGAGCTCCACGACTTTCAAAGTCGCAGAGAGCTCTGTCTTCTGAAGCTTGTTATCTCAACTGTCAGTCATTGTATTGGTTTTTCTTCTGCAGAGGACAGGTCAATAGTTCACTGGCCTGCTCTATAAAATAATTTAGAATGCTGAGTAGTGTGTAAACTGCAAATATTAGAGAATGATGCAATGTTATAAAAAGCACTATATAACTGAAAATAAAAATGAGAATATTTTCTTTGCTTCTAATGTTCTAGTAATTATCCGTACTACACAACCAATTCATTATATTGTAATTTTATTTTCTTGCTTCAGTGTCTTTTTAAGATTAGTATCTTTCACACATGTGCTGCCTGCTTTATCCCACCACCTGGGCCGCACACCAGGAATTGGGCCATGGGCGCGAAACGGACTGCCACCCTTTCCAGAGAAGCCCTTCTTAAATGGGAACCCCCGGACAGCCCCAACCCAACACCGAGCTCTCCCCTGTGGAATGCTGTCATCGCACACATTGAATACCTCTCCACCAAGCGAACATCAAATAAACGCCGCCACAGAGGTAGGAGGGCGGGGGCCCAGGTCCGACTTAAAAGGAAAGGCCTACGCTCCCCTGCGCCTGCCATCCTACTAGCAAACGTCTGCTCACTCCCCAACAAGCTGGACGAGCTGCTCCCCTTCTCGGCAGCAAACCCCAGATCAGCAAGAACACCCCCGTTCTCTGTTTTACCGAGACCTGGCTGTGCGACAGCATCCCCGACAACGCTCTACAGGTACCTGGCTTCAACCTCTTTAGAGCAGACCGTGATGCAGCCCTCTCTGGGAAAACGAGAGGTGGCGGTATCTGCTTTTACATAAACTCCTCCTGGTGCTCCAACACCACCACTCTCCACAAGGCCTGCACCCCAGACGTTGAGCTCCTTGCCATAAACTGCAGGCCCCGGTACTCCCCGCGGGAATTCTCCTCCCTTGTCCTCGTTGGGGTCTATATTCCTCCCGACGCATGCTCCAAGTCCGCCCTGCATGTACTCAGTGACTGCATCTCGCGGTGGGAAACAGCCCTTCCAGAGGCCCTGTTCATCATCTTGGGCGATTTCAACAAGGCGAACCTGCGGCACGTGAGGCCCCACTACAAGCAGCACATCACCTGCCCTACCAGGAACTGTAACACGCTGGACCACTGCTACACGGTCCACAAGAACGCCTACAAGGCCACTCAAGGAGCCCCCCTGGGAAACTCCGACCACAACACAATACACCTGATCCCCACCTACAAGAGGCGCCTGCAGACTTCAAAGCCCATCACCAAAACCGTTAAAAAATGGACAGCAGACGCCAAACTAGAGCTCCAAGCTTGCTTTGAAACCACCGACTGGACGACTCTGAAAGGCACCCACCCTTGATGAATGGGCCGAGAACATCACCTCCTACATCAGCTTCTGCGAAGAAGCGTGTATCCCGTCTAAGTCCTTCAGAGTCTACCCCAACAACAAGCCTTGGTTCAACGACAGGCTACGCCGACTTCGGAAACGCAAAGAGGAGGCGCACAGGTCTGGCTCCTCAGAGGACTTCAGAGAGGCCAGGTTCGCCCTGAAAAGAGAACTGCGAGCGGCAAAGAGGGCCTACGCCGAAAAGTTGGGGCTCTGCCTTCAGTCCACCAATACACGGGAGGTATGGAAGGGCCTGAGAGCAGCCACAGACTTCAAACCAGCATCCCATATGGCGACCCCGAGCCCTCGACTGGCGGAGGAGCTCAATGAGTTCTACTGCAGGTTCGAGCAACAACCCAACCAGCCTGTGGGCCAATCAGCATCGACCTCTGGTGAACTCGGAGCCCTGGCTCCAAACGCTGTTCTGGAATCAGAAGTACTCCGGCACCTCCGGAAGCTGAACCCCAGGAAATCCTCCGGCCCGGACGGAGTATCGTCTGTCTGCCTGAGAACCTGTGCCGTTCAGCTAGCCCCTGTGCTCATCTCCTTATTTAAGCAGTCATTATCTGATGGTACAGTCCCCTCCTGTTTCAAGAGGTCTATAATCGTACCAGTCCCAAAAAAACCAGGCAGCACTGAGCACAATAACTTCCGACCAGTGGCCCTAACCTCTAACATCATGAAGCTCCTTGAGCGGTTGGTCCTTGCCCACCTGAAGAGGTCCACGGATGCCCTCTTAGACCCGCTCCAATTTGCATATAGGGCAAACAGATCCGTGGAGGATGCCATCAATGTCAGTGTGGCATACATCACTGAGCACTTAGACAGCCCGGCCTCCTACGCCAGGATCCTGTTCCTGGACTTTAGCTCAGCGTTCAACACGATCTGCCCTGACATCCTGACAACCAACCTGATGCAGCTCGGAGTTGATCCTACTCTCCGAGCATGGATCAAAGACTTCCTGACAAACAGAACGCAACAGGTGAAGCTTGGCAACTACTACTCCAGCGTTCGAACCACCAATACTGGGGCTCCACAAGGCTGTGTTCTGTCACCTCTACTGTTCTCTCTTTATACCAATAACTGCATCTCATCCGCTGCCTCTGTGAAGGTCATCAAATTTGCAGACGACACCACTATTATTGGCCTAATTGGTAGCAACGGGGAGCATGAGTACCGTAGCGAGGTCGAGAGAATATGTAGCTGGTGCAGGGAAAACAACCTAGTTCTCAACACAGCAAAGACTGTTGAACTAGTTGTAGTCTTCAGGAGGAACTCTCCCCCCCCCCCTCCCACCTGTCCTCATTGGAGGAGCAGAAGTCTCTACGGTGTCATTGGTTCAGTTCCTCGGCACGACTCTCACCAACAACCTGAAATGGGGGCAAAAAACCACCAAAATTCAAAAGAAATCCCAGCAGAGGTTGTTCTTCCTGCGCCAACTGAAGAGATTCGGCATGCCCAGGGAACTACTGACTAGCTTCTATACTGCCACCATAGAATCCATCCTCTGCTCCTCAGTCATTGTCTGGTACGCGGGCGCAGCGGCCAGTGATAAACACAAACTGCAGAGAGTCATAGCTGATGCAGAGAGAATCATCGGGTCTCCCCTTCCACCTCTTGATCTCCTCCACTCCTCTAGGTTGAGGAAGAGGGCCACCATGATCTCCCGTGACCCCTCTCACCCTGGCAGCCACTACTTCAAGCTCCTCCCGTTGGGCCGCCGATACAGGGCTATACCATCCAAAACCACCAGGCGGAAGAACACCTTCTTCCCCCAAGCTGTTCGGGCACTGAACTCTGACCTTTCCCGGTCCGGCCTGCAGTTCTAACTGCCAGGTCGGTCAGCTGGCCCCCGTCGCGGTCGGTCTGGGTTCCCATCCGGAAAGGGGGGGACTTTACCAGCATCTCTATCAGACTATCTGACTACTGTATTCAACTGTATGTGTTGTATGTCTATACTCTGTCTATGCCATGTGTACCACAAACAATTCCGAGTATGGCTCTGCCGTACCTGGCGAAATAAAACTGATTCTGATTCTGACATTGGCAGTATTTTATTGTATATAAATCATTTATATTGCATAGTCATATAAAGATGTATAGTATTGACACTTGTATTTTGGATTTATTTTCTTTTAATTAATGGTGGGATTTCCCTAAATAAGGCAGTGAGCAGCTTAAAGAAGGCAGTAACCAATCAGGAAGCATCTTATGTTAGCGTGGCTGCACACACCACAATAACAGACAGAATCTGACTGCAGAAGCTTATTGCTTATAGTTACATTTTGTACTGTAATTGTGTGTTTCCTGTACCCTTTATTAAAACATAGTTTGTTATTTTTAACTTCATTATTGAAAGCTGTGAAGCGCGTAGGAGATACGTAGACTGCTATTGTTTACTTAAAGCCACAACATAAAGCATTGTCTGAACTTTGCCTACACGACAGTGTTTCGCAGCTGCACTTATTAGACTATATACAACTTTTAAGTAACTGCTTATCACAGAGGTACAATACAAAATAATCTACGCTTGTTCTGAACTGTCAGTACAACCTGCAGTCACCAGTGCTTAAAGGGAACCTGAAGCGAGGAAAATTATTAAATAAACACATGACCAAGCTGCAAATGAATATTACATACTAACCTCGCCGTCAGTTCCTCTCAGAAGCTCACCATTTTCTTCTTACAGTGATGCCTTCCAGTTCTGACAATATTTTGTCAGAACTGAAATATACCAGTTGCTGTCAGTTATATATCAGCAGCTGTCAGTTACAACTGAATCTGCAAGGTAATGTCCATGTTTCCTTATGGCTCAAGTGGGCGATATGACAGTTCACCAGTGTGGTGACCAGGAAGCTGTTATGGGGTAATGGCCATTTTTAAAATGGAGGATGGAGAATTCCATTGATCACAGTGGACAAACAGGATGCAGGAGAGGAGAAAGAGATTGAGGAGTAGACTACACAGGAGGTAAGTATGACCTGTGTATGGTTATTTTGACTTTATTTTCAGTTCAGGTTCTCTTTAAACATGTAACAGACCGGTGACCACCACCACATCAACAAAATCCATGTTCCATATTGCTGTAAAAGCAAATGCAGCTTTATTATAGAGCACTTGCTAGGGTAAAAAACAATGCTTGTATGGTGGGCCCCTACAACAAGGGGTTTAAAAGTAGAGAACTGCTGTACCGTACTTCTCCTAAAGCGGTGATCATAGAGACCCATTCACTCACATTGGGAAATAAAGTGGTCTTAACTTACTTAGCCATTTTTCAATGAACAGTATGCAGCTGTGAGAACACTACATCCGCGGCCTCAGTACAAATCAGTGGAGCTTCGTTAGCTAGTTGTAAAATAGTGGCTAGCAGTCCACTGTACAACAAAGCTCCAGTGCTTGCAGACTGTCAATTCTTTCCTCATACCTCATACCACCATCGCAAAAAAGAAGGCAGTTAAAATCAACTGACAGGTTTTGGGCCAGTCCATCTCCTCATAGGGGATTCTGCGGGTTTTCTTTGTTTTCAGCAGCATTTCCTGAAAAGAAAAAAAGTCTTGTGTTGTTTTCCAGTACAAGAAGAGTTAAAAAACTTCAGTTGTTATCTATGCAAAAGAGCTTCTATGGACCCGCTGGAACTAATACAGTTCTGTTTCTTAAACACTTAAACAACAAAGAAACAGTGAGAGACAGCTTGAAATACGGATTTCCTAAAGGAATCCGGATCATTATTTCTACTTTGATTTATTTCTTAAAAGAAAGAGTGTGGTTTCTAAACTGCAAATATGACAGAATGATTATATACATACATTACCGTATATCGTAATTTTTTTTCGCTTCAGGTTTGCTTTAAAGAGAATCTGTACTTTAAATTATTACAATAAAAAGCCTACCATTCTATTCATTATGTTCTCCTGTGCCCCTCTTTGCTGTTTCTGCCACTCCCTGCTGCAATCCTGGCTTGTAATTGCCAGTTTTAGGCAGTGTTTACAAACAAAAGACATGGCATGTGATAGGCTGAGAGGAGCTCAGTCTGTGACTCATACAGAGTCTGCAGGGGGTGTGGAGAGGGTGTGTATAGCTTCTATCCTATTACAAGCAGAGCAGCAGATTCCTGCCTGAGTGCCTGAGCCCGTCAAAGCTGTCAAAGGAAAGAAGATTACATTATAGAACAGAGATAATACAGCCACTGGGCAACTAGGAAAGGCTGCAGTAAGACAGACCACATTAGAACAGGTATTGGAACCTATAGGATAGAAGAAATAAGGCTGAACATTTTGTTACAGAGTCTCTAAGTGTTGATAAATAATGATCATTGGTAGCAATCATACTGAAAATGTACTATCTTTTCAGCTGATTATCACATTTGCCAAGAATGCAGTTCAAATAGCGCCATTATTTTGGACATGGCATTTTTCAGGCGAGCGGCCTGTTTGCCCTTTTATAAATAGGCCCCTTAGTTGGGTTTGTGGATATCCTCTGATCATACAGTTTCTTTTATCTGGCTTTGCTTCGGGGATGCTTCAAGGACTGACTCTTTGATGAGGAAAGCATCGGATTGTGGTGGAAGTGTTTGTGTGCTGGCCGAAGGTAAAGCCAAGCACTGCAGACTAAATGAATAATGCTGTATGTTTGAATTATTGACCGTGGTTTATCTGTGAAGTTTTATTATGAAGAGAAAATGTATTTTAACATTCTGCCTGGTCTCTTGTATCTCCCTGCAGAGAATGAACATCGGCTTAAGGGCTTTCTTGGTGATAGCGGACAGTCTGCAGCAGAAAGATGGAGAACCCCCCATGCCAGTGACCGGGGCCATTCACCCATCTGGGAACACCCTGCGAGTAAAGAAGACCTACCTAAGTAAGACCCTTACGGAAGAGGAGGCAAAAATGATAGGTGAGTAGTGTTCTTGTTCTAGTTAACAGCTCTGGTGCCTCAGTTTGCTTATTGTATTATTGTGGAGTCATCTATGACTACAAACGGGAGAGAGTATCAAGAAGTGCGATAGTTGGGTATAGAGTCTTGTTGTGAACCGAGCAGCATTTTTTAGCACATAGGGCATCTAAATAGCACATTAAAAATGTATGCTACCAATGGGGCTCATTATTAAAAATATCCATTCTACCCCTTCGTTTTACATGTAAATGTTTGTTAGAGGCTTTTATTGCCCTACTTGCTCGGCCTGCCGGCTGCAGAAAGAGCAGGCACAGAAGGGCTGCTGTAATTATCAGTAGCAATGAGCAAATACAAGCTTTCATCAACGGGGGTGGAGTTAGTACAATGTAGTTCATATAGTTTAGAGAAGTCACACTTTATTACATTCACATCTTCCCCTGGATAAATAAGGGTGAGGGGGGTGGCAGCTCCTACAGCTATTAAAAACCAGGACAAACTATGGGGGGAAGCTGCTTGAATACCTTTAAAGTGAACTTGTCTTATTTATTTTTTTATACATGCTTTAGATTTTCCTCCTCCAAAATGATCATTCATGACCATTTCACCCAGAAATATGACGTGTTCACAGGTATTCCCAACATCAGTGACTTCCCTGCTGGAGTGGATGTTCTTACCAGGGAAGATAGATGAGATGACAATAATTTTATGTAAATTACTGTATATGCAGCTTAAATTTGGACCAATAAAAATTGACAGAAGATTATTCTGATTGGTCCAATTTGAAGCTGCATATAATTTACATGAAATGTGTATGTTCGGACAAATGATTTGCATCTTATTGATCATCCTTGGTTCTTACCTGCTAGCTTTTTTTTCTATGGGAAATTCAAATCCAAAAAGATCCCTAAGGGATGATTTCTGGACAACCGTGGGCCTGATGCATAAACCGCCATTAATATTGCTATGTGCAGACAGCACATGGCAATATTACTGATACATCAGCAGAGTAGAATTTGTGCACAATTAGTGCAACCCACAATACATGGGTAATACGAGCATTGCTATAGTATTGTGTGTCACTTTACTTGCTTAACCTGCGTAAAGCATGTTTCCTTCGGGCACATTAATTTCCTCACACATCCCAAAAACATACAGATAAGTTAATTAGCTTCCCCCTAAAATTGGCCCTAGACTACGATACATACACTACGCCATAGTTCCCGAACCCGGTCCTCAAGGCCCACCAACAGTACATATTTTGCAGGAAACCACAAACATTCACAGGTGAGGGAATTGGTGTCACAGTAGAGCTGATTATCTACCTCTCTGGATTTCCACAAAACATGCCCTGTTGGTGGGCCTTGAGGACAGGGTTGGGGAACACTGCACTACACGATACATACATAGACATATGACTATGGTAGGGATTAGATTGTAAGCCCATCTGAGGGACAGTTAGTGACGAGACATTATACTCTGCACAGCACTGCGGAAGATGTTGGCGCTATATAAATACTAAAAATATTAATAATACATAGTTATGTCACTTACTGTACCTCAGAAGAGCTCACAATCTAATTACTACCATAGCTGGAGGTTAATGCATTTTTATGGTATTAATGGCTGGTAGCATCAGCTCTTTTTGTCTGTATGCTCTCAAGCTACAGACACATACACATTATAGATTTTGGGAATGCTCCACTTGTCTCTGTTATGGTGGATCAAGGCTGTGGCGTTTAGTTGTCCAACAACAGATTTGTGTGAGATGAGCCCTGTATTTTATTTTAATATATTGTAGCACAGTACTTAAAATGGATTTGTTCCATCTACATTGTTCTATATCGACATGACCCTCCCAGACTGCAGTGCCAGTGTCAAGCGTCGTATGTTGAGGGCATAAGTGCAAGCCAGATTTTGCCCCTTGTTGACACTTGTCACTGGTGCTCAATGTACTGTATCTTCTTTATCTTTTCCCATGGCGTTGCTGTTTGTCAGTTGACTTGACCTTCTCAAAAAGAGAAATAAAATATGCTGCTTTTGTGATTGACCTAGTAGTATGCCATGGAATATTGCAGCCTTCATGTGTTATGCTGTTTGCTAGGAATGGCCCTGTACTACTGCCAAGTCCGAAAAGCAGTTGACAATATTCTGAGGCACCTTGATAAAGAAGTTGGCCGATGCATGATGATGACCAATGTACAAATGCTGAACAAGGAACCAGAAGATATGATCACGTGAGTAGCCACCAATTAAATGTGATATACTGTACATCACACTATTGATTGATAGGCATCATAATATTACATTGATTTATGTGACTGGAGGGGAGCAGCTCCTGCTGTGGGATGCCCCAACTTCTAACATTACCTTCCACCGATGCAGGGGCACCAGGAAGGGGGGGGGCATGAATTGTAGTTACATTACTGCTGAAAGGGACACGTTGAGCAAAAACCTACGGAAAGAAAATAGGCCTCAGTCAATGTACATTTAGTTTACTTCTGTACCAATTTATCAACTGAAAGTTGAATGAAAAAGGTGTAAGTTTTTATCAGTTGTATAATATGGTTGTTATATTAGCAGCTACTCTATGATGAAAAAAATCCAACCGTAAATAATGTTAGTTGTACTTCATATTGGTTTGAATAGTTTTATTGCATTTGTTTTTGGATCTACTGTCCGGTTTCAGAAGTTAGATGAAATAAGGATTCTAATTGGTGGATTTGGTCAATCACTTTTGCTCCAGTATTCCTATCACTTAGATTTCTAAGGTCATCCAAAAAATGTGCTGACGTTGCGGTAATGAATTGTTTGTACTGGGTGATCTCTATGTAGCTGTTTTTGCTTTTCAGTGGAGAACGGAAGCCAAAGATTGACCTCTTCAGAACATGTGTGGCAGCTATTCCCCGCCTGCTTCCAGATGGGATGTCTAAACCGGAGTTAATAGATTTACTTTCCAGGTAAGATGCTTGTGGTTGCTGTGAAAGTGATAAACCCTCCACTTCAGTCTTCAGTGGGACTTCTGTGCAGAAACTCCAGGCAGTTAGTTTTCTCATGGGTTCTATGGGCATAAGTTCAAGTATTCTCGTATTATGCAGTCTGTGAGTTAGGGCGGCTAGAACTCTAAGGGCCCTTTCACACCAGGGCGGTGCGGTATTTTTACCACACCCCACTGCAGGGCAATGAAAGTCTATGGAGACTTTCATAATGTCAGGTTACGGCGCGATGCAACAGAAGTGACGCTTTCGCTGCATTCCTGACACTAGGACAAAACTACAATACCGCGTGTTTTTGCGCTGCTATGCGTCCGACTGGAAGCCATGTTACTCTATGGTGATGCAAGGATTTAAAAAATGTTGGCCTTGCGGTGCCAACATTTTTAACGTGGTGTTCCCTGAAGGCCTGTTTTTGGCAGAGAGGTGGGCGCGAAGCACTGCATCGCTGCCGCTAGTTTACAGTGTGAAACCGGCCTCAAGGTGGCCATACGTTAGTCAATTTTTGGCATTAATATTTGGTCCTTACGATCCTAATGATCAAATATCACAGATATCAGTGAGGCCAGAATCAATTAAAAGGATCGATTGAGCATACTTGAAAATCTCAGTCGCAAGGGCTCAAACGCGATTGTGACAGTCAATTTCCTGACGATCCAACGGATACCCGGACGGTCGCATGCAGATCAGAGGTCTATGACAAATCTGGCAAAATTAGTCACATGCCTTTTTCAGGTGTGTCATTTAGACCCTACTGACCAGAAAGATCAGCAGGACTGCCAGGCAACTGGTATTGTTTAAAGGAAATAAATCTGGCAGCTTCCATAGGTCTTACACCTTGGGTTCCTTTTAAATGATGTTACTTGGTTCAGATTCACTTTAAACACATTGCTAGTTTGGTCACATTTCTGATTATGACAGTTCCACTTTAAGCCTCTACACAAATATATTGTGTATACATATTATCCTACCTTACAGAAGACAGCTGGATGTTTACTGCATGATGCATCAAGGCCTCTGTAAAATGCTCTTTAGCTTGTGGTAGTTTATATAGTCACTGTGGCTATTATAAATGTCATTGCAGGCTGTCTATTCACATGGATGATGAACTGCGCCATATTGCACAGAACTCTCTCCAGGGACTTCTGGTTGACTTTGTAGATTGGAGGGAAGATGTATTGTTCGGGTTCATTAATTTTCTATTGCGTGAGGTGGGGGATACGCATCAGACGCTCCTCGACACATCTCTGAAGTTACTGCTGCAGCTTCTCACACAGTGGAAGCTCGTAATACAGACTCCTGGGAAATCCTACGAACAGGCCAAGTTAAGGACATCAGAGGTATGGTCTCACATTCACAGATCTTTCTTTAGGTTCCGCCTCCTCCTGTATCTCAGATGTGAATAGATTGTATGCATCTGTTGATCCCTTAATTTCATAAGACATTTCACACTTCCTAATCTGGTTGGTATTGACCTTGACTGATTGAATAACATAAAAAACGACAGTATGTGAATACTAAAAGCAGATTTTTAATTATTCGCTACCAAATATACCAATGTGTTATATAACCATTAAGCCATTAGCAGCTTCAATAAGGTTATCTTGTTTGAGATCAGTGCACTGCTTTTGACCTCAGTTGGCAGAACTTGTGCTGTAAATTCTTGGAATGCTTTGATCTCTCTCTACTTGCAGAAAATGTAGAAACTGAAAGCAGAAGTCCTCTGTTATTGTCCCACACACACTGTACTAATTAGAAGCAAGGAAATACAACAAATAAATAAAAAAAGTGCTAAAATAAATTGGCCTGGAGCACTTGCAAGTCTCTAAATTAATTGGCTCCTAAAGGGTTAAAAAATAATTTCCTTTACATTTTTATAGTTTGATTGGTGTGCTGCTTGTTTGGAGCAGTATATATATTAATTGAGCATGCCACAGTCCGTCCTTCTATCACAATACATATTGTGCAGTGAGTGGGCTGGATATAGGAATCTCCTGTTAGAGCACATGGAACAGGCACTCCATGCATTGCAAAATACTCACCCTTCATGACTGATTGGCTGTTGCTCTAGAAGTAGTATCAGGCACGTTGCTAAAGCTGGCCGTACACCATAAAGTTAAAATTGTATGATCCTCTCACATTTTCACACATCTTTGTAGCTTGAAGGCCAACCTAAACAATGCGTTCAAATTAAAATCAGTCTTATATGCTTATTCCATGACTAATTGTACAATGAAAATGATGTAGTGTCTGACTGGGTTTTGGGACATCCAGCTCATTTCTCTAGCACCAGCTGGTGCCAGAGCCATGTTTTTACAGTACCATCCCCAACAACAAACATTTGTAAAGCACTTTTCTCCCGTAGGACTAAACGCACATACAGTCAGGTCCATAAATATTGGGACATCAACATTTGTGGCTCTATACACAACCACAATGGTTTTGAAATGAAACAAACATCATGTGCTTTAACTGCAGACTGTCAGACCAGTAATTTATTGGTTGGTAAATTGGGGTACAGAGGAAGAAGTCTGCAAACGCCAGGCTAAACAGGTGGCTTTTCAGTCTGCGTTAGAATAACTCCAGGAATGGTGCTGTCTTTACTGGGTGAGATAGGGAATTCCAAAGGATAAGGACAGCATGACAGAAAGAAGCGCTAAAGGTTTTGAGGTGCACTCTGGGAGTTGCCAAGTTTATGGATCCTGCTGCTCTGAAGTTATGAGAGGGGTGGTGCAGTCTCAGCATAGGTTACACCATGTTGTTGGACTTCAGGAAATTTAGGGTACTTGAAAAATTATGATGTCAAGCATGTCTGCTAAGTAGCCTTTCTGTAGATTCTGCATCTATGTCAATGGCACACCATACTAGTCTATTATATCACAATGTGACGTAAGCAGCAATATCTCATACTTATAAAAGATTGGCCAGTCACTCTTTCACAATAAATTAATCCTCACAAATAAACTGATAAAATTCATCCATAATTGCCAGAAAGGTGCAGACATACTGTACTTACTGCCCTTAAAGCGGAACTGAATACTACAAAAAAACAAAGTGTTTCACTTACCTGGGGCTTCTGCCAGCCCCGTGCAGCCTTCCTGTCCTGCGTCGGTCCTCCACGATCCTCTGTCCTCCCAGAGGATCGCGGAGGACCGGCGCAGGACAGGAAGTCGAAAGCAATTACGCCTGCAGGACGCTATTGCGGGCAGCAACGCAAATAAATATACGTGTGGCTTGGGGAGCGCAGACGCAGTTGCCGCATCGACGATAACAAAACTAGCTGGCAGTGGGACAACATAAGATCGTGGAGGACCGGGACGAGACAGGATGGCTGCAAGGGGCTGGCAGAAGCCCCAGGTAAGTGAAACGCTTTGTTTTTGTAGTATTCAGTTCCGCTTTAAATACAAACTTAGGGGCTATAGAGGCCTGCTTAGCAGTCTTTTCTCTGTCTGGGAAACTGATGTTTAGTTCCTTATGACTTTGAAGCTTAGTAAAGTTCAGTCTGGATTAAAGCACCTCCAACAGATGTATTATTGATGCTGGTAGGATTTGAAGCTTGCATTGAATCCATATCTATGTGAAGTGCCTTGTGTCTATCCTCTTCTGATTCAGTAACATGCTCTGCAAAGTACAGTGTTGCCTTCATAAAACAAAAGAATGAGCACAGAGATGATAAATCATTGATAAACAAACCGGGAGAAGTATACAGGATTCGGTTAAAGGATCACTATCATGAAAAAAGAACGGACAGGTTTTGGGCCAGTCCTCCTCATGGGGGAATCTCCCATGAAAAGATGATGGACTGGCCCAAAACCTGTTGGTTCTGTCAGATTTTAACTGCCTACTTTTTTCACGATAGTGGTCCTTTAAATTAAAACCATCAAGGAATGTTTGAAAAGCATTTATACAAAATGATAGAGCTCTTTTAACAAATATGCATGATGTATGGGATCCTTGAGATAATACCCACATAAGGGCTGGTTCACAATGTACGGATCAAAAACTAATTTGTATAAAAACGAATCCAGCAAATGGATCAGTTTTTATTGGGCATCAGTTTTCGTCCATGGCCCTCCGTTCCATTTGCATGCGGTAAATGCTATGCATCAGTCGTCCCAACAAAATCACGGCCACCCCAGACTTGGGGACCCTTTGTCAGAATGGGCCGAACAGATCCATTCAAACTGAGCATTGTGGAAGATCCTATTGATAACCTAGGATCCGTTTACCTTTCGGTCCATTTAGTTCCTACCATTTTTCAATGCCAGTGTGAACCGACCCAAAGGGGGTACTAGCCCGACACAGCCATTAGTAAAAGGGTACATGATATAATAATGTTAACAAACACTGACTTTCTGGATGTATTCAAATGTTAGTTGTAACCAATGCAAAGAATCTGATGATCTACTGAGGACTATGGGATGTTCACATAGATTCAGTGCGAAAACTTTTCAGTGGTTCCCTACAGTTTTCAGGTGACAGTGGAAACTTGAATGTCTTGGAACAAAATAGGGATTCAGTTTATAGAGCTAGTTATTTTTAGCTACATGGCTATAGAAAGTTGGAAATTCCTTTTAAAGAGAGGCTGAGGCCACTATAAAAATCAGTTTTTACCTTTTATTTCCTTTAAGGATCATTGCAAGACCTAAAACGCTGCTATCCTGTGGCAGAACGAGGGTTCTAACACCCCCAAATCCCCGGGGCAAAGTTGGGGGAGCGCTTCCTAATTGAGGCAGAGCTTTCTGCTGTAGCTCTGCCTCTCATTGCATCAATCCACGCTGATTGCCGCCTCTCCCCGGCCCCTCAGTCTTCTTTCACTGAGGGGGGGGGGGGGGAGAGGTGGAGATCCACGTGGATTGACGCGAATGGAGGCAGAGCTTCAGCATTAAGCTCTACCTCTCTGGACAGGAAAATCCACGACCAGGAAAGTCGTAGATTTTGCACAGGGGATTTGGGGGGTATAAAGCCATCGTATTGCCGTGGGGATGCTGCGTTTTATGTCTGGCAATGATCCTTAAACTAAATAAAAGGTAAAAACTGATTTTTATAGTGACTTCAGAGTCTCTTTAAGTCTACCTACTTCAATGGAGAAACCAAATCCTCTGCAAATTATTTTAGTTGTATGACAAGTGTTGAACTTCATTCCTCATTTACCTTCATTCAGCCAGGAATGCAGTTGCAGATCATGTAAACCCTGGCAAAGTTTTCATGGGCTCTCATATCAAATTACTACCTTGCATCAGTAGGTTCATGTTTCCACCACTGGCTCTCATTTTAAGTCATTGCCTGGCAGAATTGGAGGAATCCTCTTGCTTGCTGTGCCCAGTCTCCTATTACCCTTTGCCTAGTTATTGGGAGGCTCCATGCTGTGCCAGGTAAGTAGACAGCCGGAGAGCTGGTGAGCTGGAGCAATCTTTGTGGGACACAAAACTAGATGTGTTTGTTAGCCAACAGTAAAAGCAAGGTGAAATGATTTGGCCCATAGTTCCACTCACCATCTCTCCCGCTCTCTTACTGCTTGATGTGGCAGCTGAGATGTTCCAGCTGCTAAGAGATGCGCAATACAGGTGAAATACCGCTCCACTGTGCCTGGGAAGGCAGTGCTGGATCCAAAGCAGCCAAGCTCAATACAGACAAAGGTAGAAAATGATCCGCAACGGTGTCTTCACCAGATTCTTTATATAGGACATATCCTCAGTACATTCAAAAGGCCTCATAGCTAACATGATTCGGACCAGAGTCCTTAGTCATAGCTACTATACGGCTCTCACTGTCAGACTAAGAGATGCATAAGGGCTTATGTCCAAGGAAGTTGTAGTTCATACTGCTTCCTAAACTCAACCTGAAGATCCATGTATACAGGAAAACTGAACCAACTCATTTTACACTGCAGTTGCCTCATCTAGTTTTAAGGATGGGTTCACATTGGCACAGAAAAGTTAGGTTTAGCAGAACGAAACAGAACACAGGCAAATAGATGTGAATAGATCCTGGAACAGATTTAGGGGAACTGACTAACCGAATGCAAGATAATTATTTGCACAGCAGTAATTTCGGATAGGCCGGATGAAAAGGATGCTGACATCATACCAAGCGGGGGGGATCAGTCTTTTATCTGTGCAGTGTGATCCCAGCCTAAATCTGTCTCTCAGCCTTTTTCCTTTTTGGTCATAAAATGAACCCAGATGTATTATTCATCTATGTTTGCTTTTGTCATTGCAGCTCATCCCAAATGGCTCCAGCCACAGGATGCAGTCAGAGCGGGGTCCTTATTCCAATGTGCTGCATGCGGTGGAGGGATTTGCACTATTGTTGCTCTGTAGTTTCCAGCTGGCTACTCGAAAAGTGGCAGTATTAATTCTCAAAGAGGTCCGGGCATTGTTTATTGCACTTGGACAAGCCGAGGTGAGTCGTGTGAGATTCTGGGTCGCTAGTGCAAGACCTGTAGTGTGCGTTTGTGTATGTGAGCATTGGCTTCCTAGTCACTAAACTCAAACTGTACAGCTTTTATAATGGTGAGGCTGAAATAAATAGCTTATGATTGTTTTCATTTTATCGTATAACTGTAGCTGAAAACCACTATAGCGATTGAGGGTCTGGCATTGTCTTACCCTAATTCATATATGTTTTGTCTAAAGGTGACCATACATTAATCGATGGTCACCCAATTTAGTCAAAAGATAGATTGATCTCTGGAAGAATCAATTACTGAGAGAAGAATCTATTACTGCCACACACTACAAATAGATGTTTTAATAAATTGTAGCATCAAATCTTTTAAAAATCTATAGGACTGTGACTCCCTCTTTGTTCACCCTGGTGCCTGACCACCGGGCCCCCAGGTCTCCCTCCAATTAATAGTGCAACCCGGGGCCCCTACTAAGTACTGCTAGCAGAGCACACTCACCTGTCTATCCGCCGCACTCTGTCCTGTGTACTTCCACCTTCTGAAGACAGAAGGACCCAGACTGGAGGGAGCGCTGGGCAGACAGGCAAGTGGTGAGTACACTCTGTTGCTAGTACTCTGCAGGGGCACAGGGGGAGACCCTGGTGGCTCATCATGGCTCTGGGGTCCTGGGCAATTACATGCTGCAGCGTCCCCACCCCGATCGAGCAAGAACTTCCATCCGGGCTGATTGAAATTGTGATTAGACCAGGCTTTCTCAACCAGGATTCCTTGAGTACTCTGCAGGTGTTCCTTGGCATTTTCCCCCCATCGTGGAGGTTGGGGGAAGTATGATAGAGAGCACACCTATAATAAGGGGTACTGTGGAAAGAAGCATTCAATTCAGAATAGTAATGAGAACATTCATAAAAAGCACTAGAATAAGGAGACAATATAATGAAGGGCACTGTAATAGTGGGTATTGGCAAACAGCCACCCCGGCTTTTAAAGACTATGCCACCTGCAAAATAAAACCAGGGGTTCCTTGAGATCCAAACATTACTTGCAGGGGTTCCTTGAGATCCACAAAAATATTTGCAACATTCCTACAGGGTAAAAAGGTTGAGAAAGGCTGGATTAGACGGTCATGAAGGGGCGTTGATTTCAGTTGCGTCAGTCGGGGTCTCCTGCGCCTGTGAAGACCCGCACATGAGCAGAAGACCCGACAGATGCGTCTAAACCAGTTACCGGGGCTGATTACGGCTGAATGGCAGACCGCGAGAAGACAGCAAGGGACTCGGACATGCTTATGGGGCTGGAGGAAGCCCTGGGTAAGTATCAAATCTTTGTTTTAAGTCTCTGGTACACTTTGTCAGGCATGTGTATGAAGCTTTAGAGTCAGAGCATCTGCACAGAAGTCAGGCAACTGGCATTGTTTATTAGAGAATATAGATGGCAGCCTCCGTATCCCTCTCACTTCAGGTTCCAACATGGAATGATTTAAAAAGCAAATAACTGGGAGAGGTAAAGGGGAATCAGAAGCACTGAGAAAACAGAACTCTTCCCAAGAGAAATGATCCCGAGCTTTGCCAAGGTCACAGAATAGCAACTTATTTTTAAATAGGGGTTTTCCTTTGTTTTTCTTTGCTCATGGAATAAGGGTGCAGAGGTGGAAAAACATTTGGAAATGGTCAACTTGTAAAAATCCAAGAAAATGATCTTAACCTTAGGGGAACTGAGTTTTCATGCACGGTACAGTTCTCAGATCTACTGCCACATCACAAAAGATGTAACCTGCACTAACCTGTCACCACCAGCGAATTCAGATTGACAAAGTGCTGCTACCAGGGAATATGAGTAAACAAGTCACATAATAATACATATTACCTTACATACATGGTGCCAAATTATTGCTCCCATATAGACATTGAAGGCTGGTAAGAGGCACGTTGTGCAGACCATTCACTGTCTCCATTAGATGAGTTACCCATCAGATGGAAAAGGGATTCAGGGAGGGATGGTGGGATGGAGTGTATATGAATCTCATGCCCATCCATGATATAGTGATTGTTCTCAATAACAATGAGCAGTACTTGGCACATCTGCCTCCCACTCCCCAGGCAGTGCTGGAACATGCAAATACCCAATGCCTGGTACACACTTTCAATGCTGACTCGGCCAATCACTGACTAATTTTACCACCTCCGTGTAGTATGAGGCTTAAAAGATATGAGCAGATTGTGTAGGTAAACCCCTTATACTACATGAAGGTGGTAAGATTGGCCAATCCGAATTGAATGCGTGTCCCAGGCTTTATGTGTTAAGGCCTGTACCCAGCTCATGATTTTTTCGATATAGTTGTTTCCGTCTTCTCGCGGCGTGGGTACAGGAGCACGATCACGTGGATGTCTATTAGCATCGCGCAACGCTAACGACTGTCACGGCGGACCGGCTCTTTAAGATCCCCGATGACTCAAGTACAAAGTACCGTGATCGCTTGAAGTCTCGTTGGCGCCCGTCGTGTAACGTCACATAATGATGTGTGTACCCGCCAGCTGAAAGATGGACCAAGGGAAAAAATGAGACTCATATCTTTGCTACTAATGTTCTATTTCTTATCTGTACTACACATACAAATCATTATATCATAAGTTTATTTTCACTTCAGATTCCCTTTAACTTAGGTTAGGTTATTATGCTGCTGCGTATCTTTTAGAGTAGATAGGAAGTTCTGCATTCAGGTCCGCTTTAAGTCATTGGGAAAGTGTTTAAAACCCGTCCAATCAAATTTTCCATTGAAATCTTTTGGATTACTGCCTATAGACATGTACTTTTGTCTAGTCCAGCCTTATCCGGTGACTGACGTGTTGATATATTTGGATGTTTCAAGCACAGTCTCACAACTCAGAACATGACAGAAAGTGTTGGAGCATCTGTAAGATGGTTTGGACACGTTTGATAAATGTTTGTATTTCTGCCAATGTGCAGAATGTTGAACATTATGGTTGGATTGATTGATCTACTGAGCACTGATTGTGCAGTTTATTAACAAAATAAAATCTAAAATTACCCTCATACATTCCACTTAACTTCAGTATGACATTGATGTCTTGTTCCTGTTTTCTAGGAGGATGACAAGCCTATGATGGATGTCCTGGACCAGCTTAGTCCTTCAATACTTGAAAGCTTTCTCCACGTTGCCGTATCTGACTCTGTAAGTGGTCCATGAATGCAGTTAAACATAAAGTTCACTCTAAACATTTAACTCTTTATGTATCTAAACAGTTACCACAAATATTGTGGTACTGCGGCCACTGATGTGATTGCTCCAGGATCGCTCCCAAACTGCTGCAAGCCACATTCTGCGATCACTGCTTTCTAAGCACATCTAGTGGGACCACCCTCATAGGGATCCACTGTCCTAGTGTTTTGCTGATCGCGGGTGATCGGTAATCGCTGCTACAACGCTCCTAGTGACGCCTCAGCATGCAATCAGTAGTCAATTCGGCTAATCAATGGCCAAGAGCATTGGTCTCTCCACTCACCCCAGCAGCAACATGACATAACTCACTGACTACTTTATCGATCCTTGGTAGCCGCAAGTCCCGCAGCTCTGCGCTGTTCCTGTGGCTAGATAACCACCACTTTCACTTTCCATGGACCCCTGGAGTCACGACGCTGAAAGCACTGCCCTGTGTGTCTCGCACAGAGCAGCGTGCAGGGAGGCGGGGGGAGTGGCCAGAGAGAGAGAGCTGTCCAATGGCAGCTAGGGAAGAGGCATTAGGAATGCCCCTGGTGGTGGACATTTTGCAGGAGAGCTTCCCCTGCTAGAGACGCCCCTACCCCTCGAGATTGGTGACAATGGCAGTCTCGGGGAGGTCACAGTGCAGGGAAGGGGGAAGGTAGAGAGCGGCGCATAGGGGACACAGAGACATGTCATGGACCAGGGAACATGCCTCTGTGTCCTGTGCCACCTCGGATTCACATTAAGCCTGACACCATAAGGCCCCATTCACACTGGAGCGCTTTTTGCCGGCGATTCGCGATTTGCTGATCGATGGCGAGTTTAACTGGATTAACTGCATACTTGTTTCAGGCGTGTGATTCAGACACTAGTGATGCCTGAAAGATCACTAGGACTGCCATGCTTCTCCGTTCAGGTGTCCCTTAAGATCGCTAGATTCCTAGTCTAGGACTCAGCTTTGTGATCCCTCTTCATCATGATGCCTGATTTGCTCTTTTACAGGTTTTTATTTAATTTTCGTGTTTCGATTGTTTGTTTCCACACCAGGCTGCGCTGCCATTTACGCACAACGTGGACCTGCAGTGGTTGGTAGAATGGAATGCGGTTCTGGTGAACAGTCACTATGATGTGAAGAGTCCTTCCCACGTCTGGATCTTTGCCCAGTCCGTGAAGGATCCGTGGGTTCTCTGCCTGTTCACATTCCTACGCCAAGAGAACCTCCCAAAGCATTGTCCTACTGCACTCAGCTATGCCTGGCCCTATGCTTTCACCAGACTGCAACTGCTGATGCCACTGGTGGATCCGAAGTGAGTGGAGCTTCATGTCAGATTTAGTTCTTTGTGACTTTTGTGCAAATGTAAAAATGCATTGTCTATTATAGATGTGATTATTTATATCTGAAAGCCTGCACAAACCACAACTGCTCACTTTGTATTGGTTGGAGAGCAATGAAGTCCAAACTGGTGGTCTGTGGTTTCGCAATTGAGATTCATCTTTAGAAATCTCAACACACCTCTCTTCAGCATTTAAGTGTGTAATTGTGAAGGGGAAGCATAGTGTGGTGGTGGATAGCCGTCTCGCCATACAGCACTGGGTCCCCAGTTCAAAACTGGACCAGGGTACTGTCTGCATTTTTACAGCATGTTCTCACTGTGTTTGCGCGAATTTCCTTCGTCCACTCTGGTTTCCTGCCACATTCAAAAAACATACGGATAGGCTATTTAGCTCCCCTCCCCAAATTGGCATTAGAGTATGATAGGGACATGTGACTATGGTAGGGAATAGATTGTGAGGTCTTTTGAGGGACAGTTAGTGACAAGACTTTATACTGTGAAAAAGCTGTGGAAGATCTCAGCGCTATATAAATACTAAATAAATATTACAGATGTGTGAAAATCATTTTCAGTTTTAGCTTTTTTTTATTTCATGAAATGAGTAATTGGTAAGTGTAGATTCAAACAGTTGCTTTAGAATTTTTGGAATAAATCTATATGCACATTGCCAGTGTTAATGGCACAGAAGACTCCATGTTAATGCATGAAATCTGTATTGAGATGGTATTACCAAACTGCTTCTAAGCTTTTGTTTTTCAAATTTCTATTACAGCAGTCCAATTAATGCAAAGAAAACCAGTACAGCAGGCAGTGCGGACAACTATGTCACCCTTTGGAGGAACTATCTCATTCTTTGCTTTGGAGTGGCCAGACCCAGCATAATGAGCCCAGGCCATTTACGGGCGTCAACGCCAGAGATCATGGCCACCACCCCTGATGGCTCTGTCAGCTATGATAACAAGGTAATGTACATTATGTAGTGTATTTAAAAAGAATCTGTAAAGAGAATCTTTAAAGAGAGTCACTGTGATCTCCTGGATCCCTCTTTGCCATTCCTGCCGTGATCAGTGTCGGACTGGGAGCTGGAAAAGCTGAGGAAATCCACTTGTTGGCCAAGCAGCACTAATCAGGTGTTGCTGCTCACAGTGAAGACTTGCTTCAGGTTTCTCTTGGGAGTGATAACACAGGGTTACTGCTGCTTGGCCAGCAGGTGGATTTCCTCAGTTTTTCACCTCCCAGTCCAACACTGGCCGTGATCCTGGCTTTCAATCACTAGTTTTAGGCAGAGTTTACAAACAAAAAAGCATGGCTGCTCTCTCTCTCTCTCTCTCTCTCTCTCTCTCTCTCTCTCACTCACTCACACTCACACTCACACTCACACACACACACACTCACACACACACACACACACACACACACACACACACACACACACACACACACACACACACACACACACACACACACCACTTCCTGGTATATATATCATGTTACAGTATACTACAAGTTTTTATTACATAGTGAATTTTCTGTACTCCAGTCTGGGATTCTCCGTTTCTCAGCATGTGACAGGCAACTCCCTCCCCGCTCAGACAAGCTGAAATTGAGAGCAGAGACCAGTCTGTGAGGGATAAACAAAGCACACACATAGAGCCTGCAGGGGGTGTGGAGGGGGCGTGCATAACTTCTCCCTATCACAGCAGCGGCAGTGCATTCCTCTCTGGGTCGACAAAGCTTGACAAAGAAAAGAAGATTAGATATATTACAGAGACAGTGCAACTAGGAAAGGCTGCAGTAATCCAGACCACATTAGAACAGGTATGGGAACTTATAGGATAGAAGAAATAAGGCTGAAAGTTTTGTTACAGAGTCTCTTTAAAGGATGATTGCTCTCTGTGAAGGATAATGGAAAAGTATAAATGCCTTTTCTTATTCTCTTTGTTTGCAGGTCATTGGAACACCGTCAATCAGTGCTTTGCTCAAACAGCTGGTTCCTATGATGAGAGTGGAGAGTATAGAAATCACAGAATCTCTAGTGCTGGGCTTTGGGAGAACCAATGCTTTAGTTTTCAGGTGAGACACACACAAAAAACACACACATTTTTAAAGCACTTTACTCCTTTTGGGCTCAAAGCACATAAGCATGACTCAAATCTGTAACTGGTTGATTGGTAAATTGTGGTACAGAGGAAGAATTCTACAAGTCAGCAAACACCAGGCTAAACAGGTGGCCTTGCAGTCTGGATTTGAATACCCCCAGGGATGGGGCTGACCTTACTGGATGCGGTAAGGGGTTCCAAAGGTTAGGGGCAACATGACAAACTCTGGCTCCAAAAGTTTTGAGGTGCACTCTGGGAGTGACCAAGTTTCTGGATCTTGCTGATCTGAGGTTGTGAGAAGAGTGGTGCAGTTTCAGTGAGTTGTTCATGTATCCAGGGCCCAAATTGTATAGGGATTTGAATGTCCACAGTCTAATCTTTATCTTTTGGAGTATTCTCCATTTTACTGGTAGCCAGTACAGTGAATGGAAGATTGGTGTATTGCAACAGTGGCAAGGCTGGTTTGTTAGCAATCTGGCAGCAGCATTCTGTACTAATTTCAGGCGGTACAGGTCCTTGTTTGGGAGGCCTGCATAGAGGGCATTGCAGTAATGTTGTGAAGGTGTGAACTAAGGTTGGAAGATTCTCTGGGAGAATGAAATGTTCAATTTTTGCAATGTTCCTCAGATGAGGAGAAGAAGGAATATTTGACTGCAAACCTCATTTACAACATCAACTACACGTAGGAATTTGTGACACAAAAAGGTCTCATGCACCACTAAAGCATCACTCCAGATGAATGTTTTTACTAGTACTGCGCTGCAATACACAGCTTGGATTCATCTGTGTGCGAGCTCCCTAGTTAGCTGATAACCGTAAATACTTTTAAAATATTTTTTTTTTGGGGGGGGGGGGGGGGGGAGGAGGCATGGTTTGTAGTTATGTCCCTGAGCACACGGCTCACTAAGTTTATTTAGAAATGCATATTTATACATATAAGGTATGTGTTTCTTGTATGCCTGCATTTTTAATACTAGATATACATATTTTGCTGTTATTTCTTTTGTAGGGAATTGGTGGAAGAACTTCACCCTCTGATGAAGGAAGCTTTGGAAAGGAGACCAGAGGTTAGTCTGACTTTAATAGCATTTCCGGCCGGCATTTTTTAGCTGGTGTGATAAACAATTCACTGTGTGCTACAAAATGTGTCAGGGGTAGTTCACACTTGGCGATTTTTCAGCGCTTTGCCGATCACCGCGATCGGCAAGGCACGGCTACTGATGTTTCCCTATGGATACATTCACACTGCAGCGTTTGCGATTTCGATCAATCGCCAAGTACTGAATGCAGCGTTTCAGGGACGATTGTGCTGTGATTCTCGTTGTATTGAACAGGAATCACAAGCGCAAATCGCGCTGAATCGCAGGACAAGTAGCGCTCCAAGCGCAAGTGTGAACTAGCCCTTAGTGTCTCAACTGTCAGTATCTGCAGTGCCTCCCCTAACAGGCTCCCCATGTTGTATTTCCAGAACAAGAAGCGCAGGGAGCGCAGAGACCTGCTGAGGTTACAGCTACTGAGGATATTTGAGCTGCTGGCGGATGCCGGGGTTATTAGTGACAAGTATGTTCTGAGCTGTGCATTGTGTACATTGATTACACCATCTCTCTCTGCCGCTATGATCATTCTTCTCTCTCGCCTAGTACGAATGGGGCCTTAGAGCGAGACACCCTGGCTCTCGGAGCGCTGTTCCTGGAGTATGTGGATCTCACGCGGATGCTTCTTGAAGCGGAAAATGACAAAGAAGTTGAAATTCTTAAAGACATTAGAGCACACTTCAGTGCCATGATTGCCAACCTGATTCAGTGTGTGCCAGGTACAAAGACATTTGCTGATGAAATACTGTTGAGCCTGTCTGAATGGCCAGGAGGAATCTATTCAAGTACTGAGCGTTTTGTTTGGCATCTGGAATGAGAGTTTTTCCAATGCTTGTAATGTGCAGGTTTAGAATCAGAGGAATAAGTGTTATATGCTGCTAAAGCCAGATCACCACCTCTTACCTCTCCTGATGCCTCAAGGTGAATAGGATATGGGCTATCAGAGGCACCCACATCTTATTCACCTTCTGCAAGGCACTGTGGATTTTTATTTTAACCATTAGAAGTTTATATATATTTTTACACTAGGTAGCCTCCATCCTTATGAGTATTTAGATATACCTCCTTTAGAGGTAATAGTTTTTTCCCCAAAACTACTAACCCAGGACCGCAACCATCCAGCTTCCAGCAGGACCTGGAAAATTGAACGGGGACGGTTAATTTCCCGCTGGCTTATACGGTGGTTGCAGAGAACTGCACCCATTCTGGTGAGTATAGCTGTATCTACATACAACTTCCCATTTGTTAACCATACTACACCATTGGGCTCCCTTGTCTCTCTGTTTATCTAGGTATTTTTGAGTACAAGGTAGTGACCAGAGAGAGACCAGATCTTTATCTGTTTCTTTGATATATATAACTGCTCCAGAAAATGGCGACCCAAGTTAGATCCGAGGGGGAGATTTATCAACACATTACAGACAGTTTTTTCTTTTTAATCTGTTCTAACCAGCAGGGAGAACAGTTCTGCATAAGAACTTTCTTAAATTCTAGGTAATAGTGACAGTATAGCATGAATTTCTAGAGCTGCGCTACAGTTAAGAAAAGTGCAAATCTATCCCTAAACTGCTGCAGATTAATAAGTGCTTAATAGCAGTTCTACAGATAGTGCAGGCTAGGCAGGATTTGTGAGGTGCTCCTCCCCCCTGCCCAATTCCTCCTCAGAGCCTGCTGCTATCAATACAGCAGATGTATTGGTTACCTCAGCAACAGCAATTCCCCTTACACACTGCGCTGTCTGAGAGACCTTCCTAGCTCCTCCTATTTTACAACAGTTTTAGAAGGAATTTGCACGATCTATGATTTCTTGAGATGCCGGAGACAGTTCTGCACGGATTTATAAAAATCTACCAATATTTTGTCTCACTCTTGATAAATGTCCCCCAGAGAGGTCAGAGAAGCTCTTTTGCATAGATAACTGAAGTTTCATAACTTTTCCTGTACTGGAAACAATATGACTCATATCTGTGCTACTTATGTTCTATTTCTTAGCTGTACTACACATACAAATCATTATGTCATAAGTTTTTCACTTCAGATTCCCTTTAAAGCATAAGCTTTATATTCTCAATACTCCTACCAAAAAACAACCTGGAGAGCCACCTGATACTTTTTCTATGCCACTTATAATAAGGAGCCAGCAGAGTAACCTCGTCAGTCAATTACACAAAAACAAACTCTGCCGTCTCATGCATATATGAATATTTATTTATAGCCTTAGCTGCATCATGTTGTGTCACATACATTTAAAACCAACCACGATTAAAAACAACTGCCTGGCCAGGAGTACTTGCTATCACTAATAGGGACCTGATCTCATATGTGCGGTGTGATCGCCCAGCCTCGGCCTATGCAAAAAACACCGCACCAGATTGGATCAATCGGTCCTCACCCACCACCGAAACACCTTACACACTGTGCGACGTCTGACCAATCACTGTTTTCTACTGCTCGGAATTGCACTCTTCAAATCAGTTCATTGTAGGCCACTAGTTTACTGGAGGTAAGATCAGCTGCTAGCATGTATGAGCATATTCCAACCAATGGAGGCACAGCCACTTGCTTAAAGAGGAGCTGTTAGGTATAAGGTCTCAGAGAAAATAAACACATATATCAGTAGCTAAATATAGGCTGTACTTACATTACATATGCATTTCACTGTCCACGTTTGGATTTCACAGAATTTTTATATAGTATATGCAGAGAATGATGCTCCTGACAGCTCATGGCAGGTTCCATGTTTGTCTGTCTCCTATGAAGCCAAATGTGTGGTCATGTCCTCCCTGCTTCCTGATCACAGAAAAGCTCGTACTGAATAACACTAGTGTGCAGTGAATATTAATTAGCCATGTGGCTAGGAACAATAGCGGACTCCTGCAGTGTACTCTGCTGGGAGATTTATCAGTGCTGTGCTGGACTGGACTGAGTTACATGCTATTGTTACTTGACCCTGTAACTTCTCATTAGCAGCCGAGGGGAGAGCCCCAGAATGCTTTGCAGTATGGTATGCGGCTTGCGTCTTCTTAAGAGCTTGGGAATAACAGCTTTGCTGATAAGCACACATCAAATGTAAGAGAGATTTTTATCTTCACTATTGCCTTTTTGGCTTCCTTCTAAACTGTTTAACACAGGAGAATAGAGGTTTAAATTAGCTTTTGTAGCCTGACAGTTACTCTTTAAGCTGGGGTGTATTTCATTACTTTAGAGAATGTTCGATATGAACTTGCTACTTGCGCTTTTGATGGTAAGCTGCAGCTTACTTCGCTATATGACCGGCAGTGCACTGGGTCTTGGAGGTCGCTCAGCCGCGCTTAGGATCATTTCCATCCATGGGCTCTGCAGCTATCATGAGCCTTATAGGGAATCCCGGCCTTGTTGGTGGAGTATCGCTCAGCGTGCCGGCGTTACACGTGGAAGGCCAGCGCGAGCACTCCAGAGGTAGCCAGCCTGCGATCACACCGCACATATGAGATCAGGTCCCTATTAGTGATAGCAAGTACTCCTGGCCAGGTAGTTGTTTTTAATCGTGGTTGGTTTTAAATGTATGTGACACAACATGATGCAGCTAAGGCTATAAATAAATATTCATATATGCATGAGACGGCAGAGTTTGTTTTTGTGTAATTAAGCTTTATATTCTCTTTGCAAGAGTCACTGCCAATAATACACTGAATAACCGAGCACTTCATATGTAAATATGTTACTTATTGTGCATTGTGTGTGTTTTCCTTGTAGTCCATCATCGGAGGTTCTTGTTCCCGCAGCAGAGTTTGCGCCACCACCTTTTCATCCTATTCAGTCAGTGGGCGGGGCCTTTCAGCATTATGTTCACTCCTCTGGACCGCTACAGTGATCGTAACCACCAGATTACAAGATACCAGTACTGTGCCTTAAAGGTAAGTGACACTTTAGACCGGTAACCAGGCAGTGGAAATTACCCGTGGACTTGAACTCTTGCACAGGACAGAAGGAAAACGCAGAGAAATCCACCCTGTGTGTATTTAGAGAGTTTAGCCTGTCTAATTCCCCCTCATCTGTGACTAATCACCACCGTTATTTGGTCTCTCAGCTGTGTCAGCTCATAAATATCATCTGCCTTGGCTGAGCCAGAGCAGCTAATTTGTAAACACAGGATGTTAACCTTATATCTGCTTCCATGAAAGCAGGAATTAGACATACTGCAGATTTATTGCAGGATTTGTATCCTCTCTAAAAAAGAAATGTTTTCTTTACAGGTTATTATACTGTTGCATATCTTTTAGAGCAGAGAGGAAGTTCTGAGTTCAGGTCCTCTTTAAGCCTGTAGCAGCTACAAGAGGTCATAGCATTGGCCTAGTAGTAAGAACTGCTGCGTAGCCATCGCACAGCAGGACCCTATGTTCTGAGGGAGGAGCTGGCTGCATGTATCTCTATTGCCCAGCAGAATCTAGTCAGTGCCACATCTTCATTCGCTACTTGTCATTCTCCAATGAAGAGCTTGAATCTATGTGGCAGCACAGATAGTTGGAAGCTACTATTCTCAGGTTGATGGAAAGGAAAACATTGCTTTGCTCACTCATTCATTTTATAGATTCCATCACTATCACTATCCCTCTCCTGTCCTCTCCACCTCAAAAACAACCTGTCTTTCTGTCCTTTCCTCACACAGAATGCTACTAAAACACTAGTGCACAACCTAATCAAATCCAACCTTGACTACTGTAACAACCTACTCTGTGGCCTCCCACCTGTCAGGCTAGCACCTCTCCAACCCATACTAATCTAGTGCCCTGCTCATCCCAATCTTTTCTTGCTCTTCAATTTTCTTTACTCTTCGTAATTTGCAGCCATAATTAGTAAAGGATCCACTCCACATACCTAACCTTAATCTGCAAAGTCCTCATCCATACATTTGCTTATTCATTTCCACAATCTTCACTCTGCACCGCACGCAAACTTTTCCTGACCTCTGCTAGAATTACATACTTACATTTGTGCATAGAGAACATTTCAACAAGCTTTTCCCATTGTGTGGAATTCCATTGCAAAAAACCTTTTGAAACATTTAAGCACACTGTTAAGACCCACTTTTTCAAACCTCTGCTTCTTGCTGTACTTGATTCCAGTGCTTACCACCTCCAGATATATAGCTTAAACTGAACCAGAGATGAAGCATCCTCATGTATTTTACCATATATATCAGTGGGAACATTCGAGAAAACACCTACCCTGCTTTCTGTTTCATTATTTACTGTTCAGATTGCTTCTTCTCGGCCCAGATAAAATCCCCGACTGAGCATTCAGACTGGCTTTGCTATAATGACTCAGCTATAATGATTCCTGAGCAGAGGCACTAGGGGGCAGGCTTGGGCTTGAAAAGACAGCACAGGAAACAGACTCAGCTGTAAAGATTCCCTGAACAAAGCCAGACTGAATGCTCAGTCGGGGATTTTATCAGGACTGGTAAGAAGCAGGCTGAGCAGTGAAGGATGAAACAGAGAAGGGTAGGTGTTTTCTCTAATGTCCCCACTGATATATATGGTAAAATACACGAGGGTGCTTTGTCTCTGGTTCCCTTTAATCATTGTCTTATCTCTTGCTTCTTCCCGATTCCTTTTCATTGTAAGGGCTGGTTCACGCTCGGCGCTTCCCGGCGATCGTGTTCATGTCCACAATAGCGATTGGCCTGGTGAAATCTCGCCATTTGTCGTGAATTGCGCTTGCGATTTCCGTTGACTAGAATGAGAATCACAGCACAATCCCCCCCAAAATGCTGCATGCAGAGCGTTTTCGATTGATCGCAAATGCTGCAATGTAATGTATCCATAGGGATACATTAGCAGCAGCGAGTGCTGAAAAAGCGCCCAGTGTGAACTAGCCCTCAGTTTGCAAGGGCAGTGAAAATATCACCTAGGAGAAAACTAGAATTGAATTGAATAAGGCCCCAGGGCCCATACGCAATTAACTTTTTCTCCTGAAGTGATATTTTTAAACTTGTCAATAAAATGCCTTTTAAGCCACCAGAAAGCAAGAAAATACTCAAATTATTTTGACAGTACTTTTCACCTACTTTTCAGTACTTTTTCAGTTGAGAAGTACTGGAAAGTTATTTTAAATAGAACATGAAAAATTATCTCCTAGGAGAAAACTCAGGTGAAAAAGGGAATTGCATATGGGCCCCTGTGTCTGATTGCTATTAACCCTCTGGGCGATACAATTATATCGCCCAGGAGGGGGCGCAGCACTATTTTTTAAAAAAATGTATTTTTTAAATCATGTAGCGAGCCCTGGGCTCGCTACATGATAGCCGCAGCGCAGCGGCATCCCCCCACCCACTCCGATCGCCTTCGGCGATCAGAGTAAGCAGGAAATCCCGTTCAGAACGGTCGTCATGGACGTCGTGACGTCAGAGGGAGTTCCGATCCACCCCTCAGCGCTGCCTGGCACTGATTGGCCAGGCTGCGCAAGGGGTCGGGGAGGGGGGGGCTGCGCTGCACGGCGGGTAGCGGCGGATCGGCGGCGGCGAGCGGAAGTTACACGCAACTAGCAAAGTGCTAGCTGCTTGTAACAAAAAAAAATTATGCAAATCGGCCCACCAGGGCCTGAGAACTCCTCCTGCGTGACGTACCCCGAGCTCGGCTCGGGATTATCGCTCAGGAGGTTAAGTGAATTTGTCTGAAGTTTACATCCTGTACAAACGAACCTTAAGTACCGTAGTTGGAATGAAATTGATGGTACTGTCTCTTTCATCTTTTTTCAATGTATGTTCCTCTCCAGGCCATGTCTGCTGTGCTCTGCTGTGGACCAGTTTTTGACAACGTTGGCTTGTCTCCTGATGGCTATCTATATAAATGGCTGGATAATATCCTGGCCTGCCAAGACATGAGGGTAGGTTATGTCATTTCTTGGTGCGTTTTGTTTTCTTTTTTTAATTACACATAATGAGCCTCAGTCAGAATTCCAAGCTAAACACTGACTTTATATCATTTGACAACAATAGCAAACTTGTTCAAAATTGTTCAAAAACGTAGCCTGCAAAATACATCTAAAGCAACGCACGTTTTTGGCCAGTTCACACTTGTTTTGCTGTGTAGCCGTACTGCAAAAGGAGGAATTCTCAGGGTTTTCTTTGTTTTCAATAGCATTTCCTGAAAGGCAGTTGCTAAACCTAACTGGCAAAGTAGTAAGATACCAGCCAGCCTTCCTACTCACTTTCACACTATTTTGGCAGTTAGACTTAGCAACTGCTGTTCAGGAAAAGCTTTTGAAAAACAAATAAAATCCTGAGAATCCCCTATGAGAAAATGGTCTAGCCCAAAACCTGTTGGTTCTGTCAGATTCTGCTTCCTTTTTTTTTTTTTTTGCTGTAGTGGTCCATCCGCTTTTAATAATCTTTAAAAATGGGATGATAAACGTGTGTGTGTGTGTGTGTGTGTGTGTGTGTGCGTGCGTGCGTGCGTGCGTGCGTGCGTGCGTGCGTGCGTGCGTGCATGTGCCTGCGTGTGTGTGTGTGTATGTAATTCATCAGTCTGTATAGAAAAGTACTAGTTCCACAGACACATTTTCTTAACATGTCTCGTCCAAACTTCATGGTTTGTAAAATGGTATATAAGTCCCTGTTTACTGTCCTAGACACCCTTATCCATCTCAAGGATACTGAACAACGTACATAACACAGATCAAAATGTAACAAATCTGCCCATATACTATACTGGTCGAGTTCGTATGAGCTTTTGCAGGCTTCAGGAGGGCTTGCAGTTATGTGCATTGATTATGGTGACAGGTACTCTTGACATGAAAAGCAGCTGCCAGCTGTAGTGGCTAGACAAGTAGCGTATGTTGTATTTATACAGCAGAGATGAGACTCTTATGGCTCTTTGATCTTGTTCTTCATGAGTGATTATGACAAGGGAGGATCTCTGAATAATGTTACTGAAATGGTTAACTGACTGCTCTGCATATCATTACATGTCTAGGTTCACCAGCTTGGCTGCGAAGTGGTTGTGTTATTACTGGAACTTAATCCTGACCAGGTTAATCTCTTTAACTGGGCCATTGACCGCTGCTACACTGGATCCTACCAGCTTGCCTCTGGGTGTTTCAAGGCTATCGCTACGGTGTGCGGAAACAGGTATAACATTGTGTGTTATGTATCCCTGTATAGTAATGCTGCTCTCCCTGTATGGGAATATAGAACTGATAAAGGTTGCAAAGATGTCGTTTTTGCTGAAATAAATAAATACATACATTTCTTATGGACAGAAAGTGACGCTCCAAATTTTTTTTTGTAAGGGCAACTGAAGTGAGAGGAATATGGAGGCTGCCATATTTATTTCCTTTTAAACAATACCAGTTGCCTGGTATCCTGTTTTTCATGCTTCAGTAGTGTCTGAATCACACACCTGAAACAAGCATGTGGCAAATGTTGTCAAACACCTGATCTGCATGCTTGTTCAGGGGTTATGACTAAAGGCCATACATCAGGCAACTTGGAAGCTGATCGACCATCTGATTCGATTCTTATAATCTGATGAAAATCAGTGCTGCCAAGAGCATGCCTGATCGACGATGGGACCAATATCGGGCCTAAACTGGTTGCATGTATCAATCGCACATGCTGCTAGTTGCAGGGATGGTATGCTTGATCAGGTGCGGTAACGGCGCCGGTAACTCCCCCTAGTCTAAAGTGTGTTGTCGCCCACGTATATGCCGGCATCCACGTGGGGTGCGTGCATGTGCGGATCCAGCGACCTGTCCTGCTGCCACTACATCATCCTGCTCCCCTCCGGCCAGCAGCGGTGACCCCCATAAAGGTGGCCGGTTGCCGAGAGTCGACGGCTACTGCACATGTGAGGCACCGAGCCGCGCACACCCTGATCCTGCTCCCATTTTCGGGAGCGTTCTGCGCAGGCGAAGTAGCAATTTCCGTATACTGTGCATGCACAGAACACTCCTGGCCGTGGAGTGTGGTATCACTGCATGTAGCCACCAACTCTCGGCGACCAACCAGCTTTGTGGGGGTTGCCACTGCTGGCCGGAGGGGGCCAGGAGGATGTTGTGGGCACAGGACGAGTACAGGGGGCTGAAAGAAGGTAAGTTAAAATAATTGCTATTTTTGGCTTAAGTATTCCTCTAAGCAGCACACCTTTCACATGAGATGCATACTTTTGACATCATGTCAACAAGAATCTTCTGAATGTCTCCATTATGTTGTGATGGGCCAAAACAAGCGAATGCCTCATGCTGCCTGACCTGGCAATCACTGCAGCCTGTCTGTTAAAGCAATGCTCTGTGTTTCCACTACATTAGAATTCTGTGAGCATTTGTGTATCCAGTCACTGTATTTCCATTTAATGTTCAGCTCTGTTTCTGTCCTCCTTTTTTCCTTATAAATGTTGGGATTCAGCATGAACTGTAATGGGTTTTATTGTTCTCCATTTACAAAAAAAGAAAGTCCATTAATAACAGACCTCTTGAACTTGACCTCCCTTTGTTCCCTTGTGACCATGTGCTGATGAGGCTGGGCAGATTGTTCTAGAAAAAGGTCAAGTTACCGTTTGGGAACCTGATTAGTGCAATTTCCCAGTGTCTGAGCATTCTGTAGAGTTACAGGGAAGCTTAATCTGCCTCAGCTGACTTCCTCTTATCACTGGCCTGTGCTAGAGCTATTAATATGCTAGTGGAATAATATTATTTCATGAGGTAAAAATTCCCAGGCAGGCAGGCACAAATAAATGTAATCGCAGAGTTCATGTCGGTGAGTCAGTTACCACAGAAAATTCTGAGGAGGCTAGTCAGAAATATAGCTATGAGCCTAGGCTCCCCAAATACGTTACTTAGGGGTAATAATTTACTTGGCTTTCTCATTTATTCCACACATACACTCTCTCTCCCCTCTCATCTCCAACTAACAGCAGACCTAAACTGAAAATGGTCATGCCATGCACAATATTAACCACTTCACCCCAAGGTGGTTTTTACCCTAACGGACAAGAGCGATTTTCACCTTTCAGTGCTCATCCCATTCATTTGCCAATAGCTTAAACACTACTAATCACAATGAAATTATCTATATCTTGTTTTTTTTTTTCACCACAAATTGGGCTTTTTGGGGTTATTTGTTTTCAGAAATTACTTTATTTTCTGTGCATTTTAAAGGGAAATACAAGGAAAAAATGAAAAAAATACACTTTCTCCAATTTCATCCCCTATGGTTTAAATATAAACACTGCTACTGTACATAAAACCCACACATTTTATCTGCCCATTTGTCCTGGTTATTACAAGATTTTAATTATGTCCCTAGTGGAAAGTATGGTGACAATTAGAGATGGGACGACGAATCCGGCGAATCCACGAATCCCTCGAATATTGGGAAATATTCGAGATTCGTGGATTCGAATCCCGACGCCATTTTCCACTTTACGAATCCGCCGAATCCCGACGCTGCATCGCCGCGCATCCGCCGCTCGCACTCGTCCTCCTCCGACCCGCGCCTCCTCCGACCGCCCCGCGCCTCCTCCGCCCGGCCGCCCGCATACTTTGTATCAACTCACCCGTCCAGTGGAGCGCAGACAGAGCGGCAGACCTCTCGCTGACTTCCTGGTTCCCTCTAGTGACGGCTTTTACAATGACGTCATCAGTAAAAGCCGGTCCGGCCACTAGAGGGAACCGAGAAGGAAGGACGAGGTCTGCCGCTCTGTCTGCGCTCCACTGGACATGTAAGTTGATACTTATGCAGGGGTGAGCGAGGAGGCACAGGGGACGGAGGAGGCCATGGGGGTGAGCGACACCTACCTACCTACCTACCTACCACTTTACCTACCTACCTGCCACTATACCTACCTAAAGGCCCCCTATACGTACCTACCTACCTACCTACCGGGCACTATACCTACCTACCTACAGGCCCCTATACCTACCTAAAGGCCCCCTATACTACCTACCTACCACTATACCTACCTACCTACAGGCCCCTATACCTACCTAAAGGCCCCCTATATGTACCTACCTACCTAAAGGCCCCTATACCTACCTAAAGGCCTCTATACCTACCTACCTAAAGGCCCCCTATACGTGCCTACCTACCTAAAGGCCCCTATACCTACCTACCTAAAGGCCCCTATACCTACCTACCTATTTACCTACCTATACTTAAGGCCTTATACCCTGCTACCTATACTGAAGGTCCCTTTAACTACCTACCTACCTACAGGACACTATACCTACCTACCTACCGGCCACTATACCTACCTACCTACCTACAGGCCACTATACCTACCTAAAGGCCCCCTATACGTACGTACCTACCTACCTACCTACCTACCTACCTAAAGGCCCCTATACCTACCTTCCTACCTAAAGGCCCCTATACTTACCTACCTACCTACCTAAAGGCCCCTATACCTACCTACAGGCCTCTATACCTACCTACCTACTTAAAGGCCCCCTATACGTGCCTACCTACCTAAAGGCCCCTATACCTACCTACCTAAAGGCCCCTATACCTACCTACCTACATACCTACCTATACTTAAGGCCCTATACCCTGCTACATATACTGAAGGTCCCTTTAACTACCTACCTACCTACAGGACACTATACCTACCTACCTACCGGCCACTATACTTACCTACCTACCTACAGGCCACTATACCTACCTAAAGGCCCCCTATACGTACCTACCTACCTACCTAAAGGCCCCTATACCTACCTACCTAAAGGCCCCTATACCTACCTACCTACATACCTACCTATACTTAAGGCCCTATACCCTGCTACCTATACTGAAGGTCCCTTTACCTACCTAAAGGCCCCTATACCTACCTACATACCTACCTATACTTAAGGCCTCTATATACCCTGTTAACTATACTGAAGGCCCTATACCCTGCTACCTATACTGAAGGTCCCTTTACCTACCTAAAGGCCCCTATACCTACCTACATACCTACCTATACTTAAGGCCTCTATATACCCTGCTACCTATACTGAAGGCCCATATACCCTGCTACCTATACTGAAGGCCCCTATACCCTGCTACCTATACTGAAGGCCTATATACCCTGCTACCTATACTGAAAGCCCATATACCCTGCTACCTATACTGAAGGCCCATATACCCTGCTACCTATACTGAAGGCCCATATACCCTGCTACCTATACTGAAGGCCCATATACCCTGCTACCTATCAGAGGCGGGACAAGGTCCTCCAGCACCCAAGGCTGAGACACCAAAGTGCGCCCCTCCATCCCTCCCCCCCAGCCATCACACACTGATTGCTATTAGACTAAGAGGTGCCACAGGGCCCACAACCTCCCCAACACCTTAATATCTAGTTATCTGGCTTGCAGTCACTGCTATGTATCCCCTTGTCTTATTTCTTTCTGCTTCAAACACAATTAGGAATGACAGCTAAATGAATTGTGCGCCCCCTCCTACACTGCGCCCTGAGGCTGGAGCCTCTCCAGCCTATGCCTCGGCCCGGCCCTGCTACCTATACTGAAGGCACATATACCTTGCTACCTATACTGAAGGCCTATATACCCTGCTACCTATACTGAAGGCACATATACCCTGCTATCTATACTGAAGGCTCCTATACCCTGCTACCTATACTGAAGACCCATATACCCTGCTACCTATACTGAAGGCCCATATACCCTGCTACCTATACTGAAGGCACATATACCCTGCTACCTATACTGAAGGCACATATACCCTGCTACCTATACTGAAGGCACATATACCCTGCTACCTATACTGAAGGCCTATATACCCTGCTACCTATACTGAAGGCCCATATACCTTGCTACCTATACTGAAAGCTACCAATATTGAAGGCACCCATACCTAGCTAGCTATACTGAAGGCACCTTTACCTCGCTACCTATACTGCGGGCAACTATACCACGGATCGCACAATTCGTATGTGCAGGATTCGTTAGATTCGGGATTCGAAAGGTTCGAGATATTCGAGAACCTTTTTAGATTCGGATCCGGATTCGGATTCGAAGAAATTGTGGATTCGTCCCATCCCTAGTGACAATATATCATTTGGAAATAAAGGTGTATTTTTTGCGGGCGTTTTTTTTTTTTTTTTACAATTTTCACGTGCACGGGAATGCACGTGCACCCACGGGAGCGCGCACGCGCACAGCGGCAGCAGTACTGTCTGACTTATAAAAATGTCCTGGAGCCATTAAGAGGCTCTAGCAGGACGTTTTTATAAGTCAGCATGTCATTAAGTGGTTAACATATTAACATTAAATTGTATTTTTTTTTTGGGGGGGGGGGGGGGATTTATAAACTTTAATTAAAGGACTTTTACGCTGCTGCACATTTTGTTAGCGACTAACAAAATGTACAGCAGATCAGAAGTCGTTTAATTTAATGTGATGGCCCGTACACAAGGTCAATCAATGTCGAACTCTGATCCCTTGGGCGACATTGCAGGGCCCTGCCTGTGCTGATGCATCATGTTCTGGTCTATGCAGGATATCGGGGGGTAAGGAAGGTGGAGCCATGTGGGAATGACATCACATGGCGGTCCGGGTTAGTAGGGAGACTAAAGCCCCCTCTACACCTTACAATTCCACACGTGATCGATCAAATTCGATTGGATCGATTAAATCCGACATGTCCGATCGGGATTTGATCGGTAGTGTGGTCGATTTTGCATTAATAACTATGCAAAATCAACCACACTACCAATCGAACCCCGATCAGACATGTCTGATTTAATCGATCCAATCGAATTCGATCAATCGCGTGTAGAATTGTATGGTGTTAGAGGGGGCTTAATGCTCTCAGCTGTCGCTTGGCCAAAATAATCTGCCAGGACAAATCACTAGCTAAGATCAGTCAGAAACCTTGACTGCAATTATCAAATTGACAAAATATATGTGTTAAAACTTTGTGTGTGTGTGTGTGTGTGTGTGTGTGTGTGTGTGTGTGTGTGTGTGTGTGTGTGTGTGTGTGTGTGTGTGTGTGGCCTTAAAGAGAACCTGAACTGAGAGGTACCGTATATGGAGGTTGCTATATTTATTTCCTGTTTAAACAATACTAGTTGCCTGGCATCCTGCTGATCTTTTTGCTGTAGTGGTGGTTGGATCACACACCTGAAACAAGCTAATGTGGCTAATTTGGTCAGACTTCAATCAGAAACATCTGCTCTGTATACTTGTTCGGGGTCTATGGCTAAATCTCCACATCCCTCTCACTTAAGGTTCCCTTTAAAGGATATCCAAGGTAAAATAAAGAAGTGAATGAAGCTTTACTTACCTGGGTTTCTTCCAGACCCTAGAACAGTGGTCCTCAAACTAAGGCCCGCGGGCCGAATGTGGCCCGTCGAGGCTTTTTAACCGGCCCCCCACACACAAAATGTATTATAGATGCGGTTAGCTACATCTTTAAATATTGTGGTCCAGCATATAGAATGAAGCCAGCAAGCAGTAATTTGCTGGTTTCCAATCAAATTCCACATCAGGTGACATTGCTGTCCAATTGGACTGCAGGTTGTCACCTTAGTATGCATCACTGTCTGGCCCGCAAAGACTTCTATGTATACTCCGGCCCCCCAGCAGTCTGAAGTATGTTGACCCGGCCCTCGACCCAAAACGTTTGGGGACCCTTGCCCTAGAAGCTTCACTTCTTTGTTTTAGGCACAAAACTTTTAAAGAGTTGTCTTGTAGCCAGTGAACATGCTTCCACTGAGCAGGGAACGGTCTGAGCTGGAATTTGGCTAAGCTGATAGCAATGCATCTTTTCTTCTAGGAACTATCCATTTGATATAGTGACGCTCCTGAACCTGGTTCTGTTTAAGGCATCTGACACCAATCGGGAAATCTATGAGATCTCGGTGCAGTTAATGCAGGTAGGTGGATTTTCTCTGAATTGAACTTTTCTTGACATTTATTTACATCATTTTGAGATTCCTTTTTAAAGAAAAGAAAAATATCATCTGGAGAAGAAGAATAGAGCCGAAAGCCAACACAAGGTCTGCTGTGCTCCTCAAGCACCTATGGATTTCAGTGGGTTCTTAAGGTAGCCATACATCTAGCGATGTTGGGCAGATTCGACCAAGAGACATTAAATCTCTCTCTGATTGAATCTGATTAGAGAGAGATCTGTTGGCTGCCTATAGATCGCAGGCTGATTTCCCCATTCCTACTGGGCACTGGGGGGGAAGGGGGCACATTAAATATTAGGGGTGGGGCAGCATCAGGGGTTTCGTCGCTCGTCCTGATAGCACTCGCCGTTACCGCTGACCGACCACGACTGACCAACATCTTACAACATGTCTGATCGACATGCTCGGCCCAAAGTTGATTGCATCCTCCATCGGTCATGTGTTTGGCGGCAGCAATTTTCATCCGATTTGATAATAATTATCGAAGGGGATGTTTGATCGGCCACCAAGTCAGTAGATGTATGGGTACCTTTAAAGTAACCTTGTGTTCCAGTTGTGCAAATTGAAGGGAACCTGGGGAACATTATATATGTTCCCATTATATGATTGTTTCAGGTCTAACTTAAGTGATTTTTTTCCATTCCTGTGAAAATCACTTTTTTCTTAAAAGAAAAGATGTAAAGCCAGTAAAAACATAAAGTGTGATACTTACCTACAAGTAGAGGGAAGCCTGTGGATAATCCAAGGCTTCCTATCTCCTCCTCGACCTCACCATTGCCACACAGGTATCTACTGAACATATCAGACAGGAGTTTGTTGGATATGTTAATGAGTACGAGTACATAAGGCCACGCCTACACAGTAAGCTGAAGTCGCTAGTTCATGTACATAGAGGGGAGTGATGAAGAAGAGGATCCCGGCGAGTAGAGGTGGGGTTGAGGGGGAAATGGGAAGCCTCTAGACTATCCAGAGGCTTGCTGCTACTTAGGTATATTATCTCACATTTTGTTTTTGAGACTGTACAGGTTTGCTCCAGTGTGTATCAAATGAGACGCAGGACTGAGTTATAGATTGTGCCAACCCCTTCCTGCCTCAATAAGCAGCTCCTATTGGCCAATCTCCAGCATGCTTAGTCATGTAATATCAGTGACAGGATTAGTGGGCTTCAGTCCTTAAAGGGGCACTACAGCAAAAAACTGTAAAATTTAAAATATGTACAAACATATACAAATAAGAAGTACATTTTTTTCCAGAGTAAAATGAGCCATACATTACTTTTCTCCTGTGTTGCTGTCACTTACAGTAGGTTGTAGAAATCTGACAGAAGTGACAGGTTTTGGACTAGTCCATCTCTTTATAGGGGATTCTTAGGGATATATTTATTTTCAAAAGCACTTTGTGAATGGCAGTTGCTCTGTCCAACTGCCAAAAAAACTGTGTAGGGAGCAGGGAAGCCGGCCAGCATCTTTGTATAAATCCTTTTTAGGGAATATCTTTATAAAGAATAAAAGCCTTGCTGAGAATCCCCTATGAAGAGATAGACTAGTCCAAAACCTGTCACTTATGTCAGATTTCTACTGCCTACTGTAAGTGACAGCAGCAAAGGAGAAAAGTAATTTATGGCTTATTTTACTCTGGAAAAAAACGTACGGTACTTCTTATTTGTCTGTTTGCAGATATTTTAAATTTTAAAAAATTTCGCCGTAGTGCCCCTTTAAGGGGCCCATACACTGGTCGATTTCAGCCTTCGATCGATCGATTTGATCTGACAGGATGGAAGAGCTAGGTTGATCTGCTGCCAGCAGATGGCGCATAGAGTTGCATTGGATCTAATGGTACAATAGTGCATTTAGATCGATTTTCAATAGATTTCATTCTGAAATCTATTGGAAATCTGTTCCTAGTGTGTGGCAAACATGAGATAGATTCCTGTCAGATTAGACTTGACAGGCATCTGACAGAAATTTATCTGATGTCGAATCTGCTGTAAATCTAGAAGTGGCCCTTAACCTAGAAGTGCTTTTTTCTGTGAGAGAGATAAAACTGCAGCTCATATGCTCACTTGTGGGTAATAGTTGTGCTGCTTGTTGCCCAAAGCAACCCATATTTCTCGTTTCATTTGCAAATTAGTACTGTGGAATGGCAAGTGGAACCAAGAAAATATTTTGGGAAAGAGACTGACAAATGCAGGCCACAGACTTCTCGACTCTCCCATGATAAATTGAAAACATGAGAGACTGCAAATGACAAAAGAAACTTGTTCTAATTACCACCCATTCTGTATGCACATGCAGTCCATTTTTGAGAAAGGTTTGCTTTGAATAGATACTCTATGGCTACCTCTCCAGTAAAGTTTGGTAATTGCCAACAACTCTGTTGACAGAGCAGGTGGTGTTTGTCTGGGTTAGGGGAGTTCTGCCACTGCAGAGTAGTCTGTAACGTATCCTGACCAAGACAATGGATAAGTGGTTAGCATATTCACATGACAACTTTGCAGTTCTTGGTTTGAACCCGACAACGGGCACCATCAGCGTAGCATTTATAGGATACTAGAGCTGACAAATCTTTCAAAAACAAGGGGAGCAGGGATGTATGGGAAGCAGTCTTCATGCCCTCTGCTCCCCCGATCTCCTCCGCTCCCCTCCACTCTCCCCTAAAAGCACCCCCCAGCCTCTTCCGAGTCGGGCAGTAGTGGGCAGGCGCTGACCGGGTGGCGCACATCCTTAATCGCGTGCCTGCAGCTGGGAGCGCTATGCGCGTGACGTCACAACTGACATACAAATGGTACTATATGACAGTATGGTATAAAAGACACTTTATAAATAAAGGCGGTCGTAATGAAATTATCATCCACATGCAAGCTGCAAATGGTTATCCTATTTTTACATATAAAATCTTTGATCTCCCATGGTGCAGTGATCTCCCATGGTGCAGTGATCTCCCATGGTGCAGTGATCTCCCATGGTGCAGTGATCTCCCATGGTGCAGTGATCTCCCATGGTGCAGTGATCTCCCATGGTGCAGTGATCTCCCATGGTGCAGTGATCTCCCATGGTGCAGTGATCTCCCATGGTACAGTGATCTCCCATGGTGCAGTGATCTCCCATGGTGCAGTGATCTCCCATGATGCATGACTTCTGAATATGCATATCATTCCATTATGCCAGATACAGAGCCACACTAATACAGTTTACATACAGTTATTTCAGGCTTATCTGTCCTCATCAGTGTACAGCTTAACTTATCAGGACTCTATATGTGTAGGAAATCATGTTTTTATTCCCTTAAGAAATCAGTTGTTCTGATTCCCCATTCACTAACCGGGTACTTTGTAACAAACTTTATTTATTTTAAATGAACTGTTTAAAGGGGTTCTTTCGCGAAAAAAGTAGGCAGTTAAAAAATGTGACAGATGACAGGTTTTGGGCCAGTCTATCTGGATTCTCAGGGCTTTCTTTGTTTTCAACAGCATTTCCTGAACAGCAGTTTAACTGCCAAAATAGCAAGATACCAGCCGGCCTCCCTAATCACTTGCACACTATTATGTCAGTTAGATTTTGCAACTGTTGTTCAGGAAATGCTGTTGAAAACAAAGAAAGCCCTGAGAATCCCCCTTAAAAAAATGGACTGGCCCAAAACCTGTCATCTGTCAAATTTTTTAACTGCCTACTTTTTTCGCGAAAGAACCCCTTTAATTTCTGTTTTGATCTAACAGCTTTGCATGGGCAAGAGTAGAATAATTGCAGAGAAAATCTGACTGAATCGTTCTACCTGTCCTGCAGGTCCTGGAGGGAAAGCTTTTTGTGTATTCAAAGAAAGTGGCGGAGCAGAAGCCTGGAAGCATCCTGTTTGGCACCCACGGTGTATTGCCACCCCTGTACAGCGTCTCACTCACCAGACTTTCCAATGAGCTGGCACGGATGTACCCTGAGCTCACCCTGCCCTTGTTTTCAGGTATTTCCTTCCTACATTCAGGTTTGGCTTTCAGGCAGTTTGTTTCTGGGCCTATGCAATATTGATTGAGGGAAGAATTGCATAGTTCTCTAATATTGTGTCTGAGGACATAACAAGTAAATGTCTGAACGCACTAGTCGGCGCATACAAACGAGCGACATCGTTCAGACCACATTACCCGGCACAAAGACAGGACAGGTCTTTTAAACGACGTTGTGTAAAATTGATTCCAGGAGCACCCACAACAAAGCTCAGGTTTCAAGTGTGTGCCCAGACCCTCACCCCTGTACCAAGGGGTCACAGTCCAAAACTCAAGCGAAGGATCGGCACCACACCAATAAGTATTATTAACTCTGATACTTTATTAGATCATAAAAATGACAGGCAACGACAGCCCGCTATTTCAGCCTATATGGCTTTTCTCAAGTTTAAACCACATAGTCCGCACACACCAATAAACGACTGTCATTTGAAGACTGGGCATGGAAGCGGGAGGGACATCTCACATGACATATACAGGCAAGCACTGGAACACTGTCAGTTGAACCACTTTGTACACACCAGCCGACTGCACAATACCTGCCCAATAGTGGTCAAAATTCATCCGCCAGTTGGATCAGCCAGAATGCCCGATATCAATCACTGTCATTTAACGTTGTTTCATTGCATTTTTTATAACCATCATGATCCAATAAGGTGATATTTGTCGTTCTTTGGGACTTTAATCTGAATTGATTGACGGCAGCTAGATTAAGTCAGCTTTACACCTGTTTGACAGCCTAGCCTGTGTATATTTACTCCAGAAAAGCAATGGGGACACTTGCTGATGGTTCAAGGAGATGATCATTCTCTCTTCTCCTTTTGAAATTGAAAAGAAACAGAACAGATGTCTCGCCTCTCTTAACTTTGAGACTTGTGGGTCTCTGACCTTTGTAGCTCAAACTATTCCAGTCAGCAGCTTTTGGTTACTGTTGTGAAACAGCAGGATTGTAATGAAAGAACTTAAGGCTAAAATTGATTTTGATGTGTTTACGTCATTCTTGTCATGTAAATGCATCTCACCCCATAATTGCTGCCGTTTGTAGTTTGCTGAACCTGTTTGGTAATTGTTCCAACAGCCTGGAAAGTCTCATAATTGTCAAGTGGAGCTGTGCGCAGGGACAGAATATCCTCTTGTCCTCACCTATCTATCTTATTTTATATCCATCCCTTTTCCCAACGATGGGGTGGGATGATCCAAAATAAGCAGTGGGGTGGTGAGTGGCTATTCAGTTTCCAATCACACCTCTTGCTGGAGTAAAGTCTCCAATCACTGCTTGTAGAGACAAATGAATCTGAGCACTATGATGTCACCTCATTACTCCTGAGGCACTAGTCTTGGCTGAGAAATTTAGCATGTCTACAGCTGTCCCCGGAAATCTGCTCAGGTCACTCAATACTTGTAAGGATGGAGGCACCCAAGTGTAGAAATACCGTATATACTCATATATAAGCCGAATTTTTGGGACAAAAAAAGTGTCCCAAAAGTGGGGGGGACAGCTTATATGCGAGTCATGTGTGTAGTGGGTGTCTTCCCCCCCCCCCCCCCCCCAAGTACAACTCCCACCACAATGTAAAATAAAAAGCAGTCCACTGACGGCCGTGTAACCGCCCCGTCATGTGCTTACTGTGTGCTGGAGGTACAATCAGGTGGCCGTGTTCCCCTTCAGTGCACCGCCACACAAGATTGCTTTGAAGTGCCCGCTGCGTCTCTCTCCCCCGAGTGTCTCCGCAAACGTATGCAAAGTGGTGCACCTCTTCCCTCCGGGCCGCTGCTGAGACTCCTCCGTAACGGAAATCCATAACAGTCTCGTCTTTATGATCCCCAGCCTGCGTCACACAAGGCGCCACTAGAGAGCGTCATAGCAATGAGACTGCTATGGACTTCAGTTACGGAGGATTTTTGGCTGCGGCCCGGAGGTAAGAAGCTACACCACTTTGCTATGCTTGCTGAAAGTCTAGGAGGGACAGAGAGACACAAATTGGACACTGCTGCCAGACATTGTCTGGTGGCACGCTGCCGGGTAACACGGCCACCTGATTGTACAAATAAACCACACCACTTTGCATAAGTCTGCGGAGACACGGGGGGGGGGGGGGGGGGGACGATGTGGGCACTTCAAAGCTGCCAAACATTCTTGTTTGGTGGCACGCTGGGGGGTAGCACGGCTACCTGATTGTGCCTGCAGCACTGAGCACATGAGTGGGGGAGGGGGGTCATGCAGCAGACAGCTTTTTCTTTTACATTGTGATGGGTGCTGCACTCGGAGGTCACTACCTGGGGGGTCATGCAGCCTTCAAAGCATAGCTTTGTCTTTTACCATATACTGTATTGTAGTGGGGGTTGCATCAGGAGGGGGAGGCACGAATAACTATCCTGAAGTCCATAAATGCACCCTCTTCCCTCATCTTTTGCCAAAGCCTGCAACAAATTCAGCACAGTGGAGCACTCTTTTAGCATTTTTCTGAGTCTTGTATTATCATTTCCATCTGCACCAGTCCAGCATTTCTTACCCTCGGCTTATATGCGGGTCAATACATTTTTTATGTTTTTTGTGGTAAAAGTTGGGGGGGTTGGCTTATATGTGGGTCGGCTTATATGTGAGTATATACGGTATCAATAAATTCTAATAGTTAAAATAAGAATTAGAGGGTAGTGTCTTACCTCTCCGGATGATAAAACCACAAGTATTACTGGAAAAGTATTTATTCAAAACACAAAATAGACAACACATTTCACAGGTACTATCCTGCTTCCTCGGGTCAGTACACAGTGCCTTGTAGCAAGGTGAATAGGGTATGGGCACCTCTGACCAGACACTACTACAATCAAAGTGAGCAGCAGGATGCCAGTCAACTTGTATTGTTTAGAAGGAAATGACCAGGACTGCCTCCACATCCCTCTCCGTTCAGATATCCTTAAAGAGAATCTGTATTGTTAAAATCACACAAAAGTAAACATACCAGTGTGTTAGGGCAGTGTTTCTCAACATTTTATAACCCTGTACTCATCGAGTACCCCCTAGCATAGTAAACATGATCACAAGTACCCCTTGACAAATATATATTTAATCGTAGTACATGATAATTGGTTCTAAACAATGTGCAAGCATTTATTACTGCTTTTAATTAGCTAAAATACTAATTTGATGTTGTTTAAATAAGAATTATAATTTTCTAAATATCTAAATTTGTTATTCTTGGTTAAGTATATCAAGCCCGAGTACCCCCTGGACCCATCAGAAGTACCCCCTGGGGTACGCGTACCGCATGTTGAGAACCTAGGTGTTAGGGGACATCTCCTATTACCCTCTGTCACAATTTCGCCGCTCCCCGCCGCATTAAAAGTAGTCAAAACAGTTTAAAAAGTTTGTTTGTAAACAAACAAAATGGCCACCAAAACAGGAAGTAGGTTGATGTACAGTATGTCCACACATAGAAAATACATCCATACACAAGCAGGCTGTATACACCCTTCCTTTTGAATCTCAAGAGATCATTTGTGTGTTTCTTTCCCCCTGCAGCTCACTGAAGAGTTACAAGCTGATTGTTTGTTTACTCTTGCAGACAGCTCTGCCCGGTTGTCTGTAATTCTGCAGTATGTGACTCATCAGTATGTAATACATAGGATTTATCCAGCTTGTAAAAGATAAGAGAGCAGAGAAAAGCTGGCTAATGTAAATAACACACACACACAGGGGAGTGTGCATAGAGGGGGCATGCATAGCAGATCACACTGAAGAGTTGGCAGCCTTCCAGACACAGGCCTACAAGTCTGACAGGGGAAAGATAAGCTGATTTATTACAGAGATGGTGATAGTATAAAGTGCTGCAGTAAGCCAGAGCACATTATAATAGGTTTAGGAACCTGTAGGATGGTAGAAAACACAATGACATTTTTGTTACAGAGTCGCTTTAAAGCCAGAAGTCCATCAATATAGTCAGGCAACTGGTATTGTTTGTAAAGGATGAAGATGGCAGCATCCGTATTCCTCTCACTTCAGGCTCCCTGTTCTGTCTTGCACCTAAAAAACTGAGTAGAGCCTACAGTCTGCACAGACACACCCATGAAACCCACTATAGTGAATTTCCACATCAGGAGATACTTTTCTGCATAGGGGACATCATTCTGGAATAAGGTCTAATTTGCAAACATTTTGCGCTTTCTAAAAAAAACTGTATTCCTTTTTTGTTCATTGACTGAACAAATAATCTCCTTTCCCATTTACTTGCTGCTGTTCCGCTAAATCTTGAGTTCCGCCTCATTAGTCTTTATTTTTGAAGTTTTTTCTCCTCACTCTCTGGGTTATAAAATCACTTAACCAGCTTGCTACATAATGAGAGCTCTGAAAAGGATCCAAATGATATGGTCCATTTGTCTGTTCTTGGAAAGGCAGATATCAGCGCTGGTTGGAAAACAGAACATTAGAAGTTTAATTACCGGCATCTGCTGTATGTTTTGTTTCCTGCTGAATGCCTTTGCTGTGTTGCAAGCTCTTATCTATACAAACCAAGCTCTAATTGCAATGCTGCAGATCTAATATATGAGCTAAAGGGAAGGAAGGTGTATTAATTGCACATAGCAATGCTGCTCCAAGCAAAACTTTCCCAGTGCCATTAAAAAACAAAAGGAAAAAATGGATTTCTTTGGCTGCGTGGGGCAGTTTTTCTATCAGTATTTGTACAAATCCATTGCCATTTCTGCAGTAGTACTGAGATATCTCTGCTTCATTTGAAGGACAACTGAAGTGAGAAGACTGCGGAGGCTGCCATATTTATTTCCTTTTAAACAACAGTTGCCTGGCAGCCCTGCTGATCTATTTGGCTGCAGTCGTGTCTGAATCGCACCAGAAACAAGCATGCAGCTAATTTAGTCAGATCTGACAATAATGTCTGAAACATCTGATCTGCTGCATGCTTGTTCTAAGTCTGTGGTTAGAAGTATTAGAGGCAGAGGATCAGTGGGGTAACCAGGTAACTGGGATTGCTTGAAAGGAAATAAATATGGCAGCCTCCATATCCCTCTCGCTTCAGTTGTCCTTTTAATTGTTGAGTGAAAGACGACCATAAGTATGTCACAATATAATAGTGCATAATTATTCTATTTACCGTATACTGAAAGCAAATCTATATCCATCCAGAAGACATAATAGCATAGAATCCAATATACAGTAATAATGTAGTGGTTACTGCTGAAATACCCTGTTCTCCTTGAATGCCTGGAATTCCAGTGCCTAGGCATTAGGCCAGGTAGTGAAAGAATGCACCCAAAGAGGACACAGTTCACAGTTTTTAGTTACATACATAGATAGTTTGTCCACTTGTCATGTGGAATTTCCAATAAAATATGCCGAGCTTTTTCTTCAACCGTTGCCTGGTTTGATGATCCTGCTTTACCTACATAGTTAGTTTGGTTGTAAAGGACATCCGTCCATCAAGTCCAACCTGAAAAATAAATAAACAAAAGAAAAAATAAATAAGACACCATCCTGATCCTGCACATATCCCAGTTGATCCAGGAGAAGGCAAAACCCCTTACAAGGCCTGGGCCGATTAGACTTAAAAGGGAAAAATTCCTTCCCGACTCCAGACAGTCAGATAAATCCCTGGATCAACACTTCCGGGAAATTACCTAAAAAGTATAGCCCATGGATGCCTTCAATGGAAGGAAAGCATCCAGGCCCTCTTTAAATGCAGATATAGAATTTGCCATAACTACTTCCTAAGGTAAGATCTTACATATTTGAACCACTCTCACTATGAAGGACCCCTTTCTATGTAGCAAAAACTTTTTTCCTCCACATGCAATTCACGTCCCCTTGTTCGTCATACAACCCTAAGGACAAAAAGCTCACCTGCCAAGCTTTTGATTGACAAAAAAAATCTAGTAGCACATAAATTATCCTATTTCCTGGAAGATAACGGGATAGATTAAAAAAGATCAATAGTTCAAATAATTTAGTATTTAATGTGAAATGTGACAGCACAGTCTGACACAAAATTCCACACAAAACGCTGTTAAAAAGAAAAAAAAGCTGTCCACAGAAGATCCACTCACGGGATTACGGGGAGCACTTCACTACCCAGAAGGCTGAGCGCACAAGCCTACACCCGTAGACCAGTGTCATGACGTTGGCAGGGCTTGTGCCTTAAATAGTACCCTAGGCGGATCACATAATAATTATAGGACACAGAGGCATGTTCTCTGCTAAGTGATGTGCCTCTGTGTCCTTCTTGCGCCGTTGCCAGTCCCCCCTGGACTTTGCTCCCCCCCCCCAACAAAATGAGCGACAGGGCTAGCGACAATCTGATTGTCACAAGCCTCCTGTTTACATGCCAGCCCTTAATCATCCTGCTCCCCTCCGCCTCTCCCGCATTGCCTCCCCTGTATCGCTCCCCCGCCTCCTCCAATCGCTGGCTAAGCTGTGACCCAGGAACTACTTCTGGGTCGTGGCCATCTTGGATTTGTCTACTAGTGATCGGAGGCTGCGGAGGACGAACTGGGCCAGGGAGAGCAGCGTGGAGCTGCACGGATGCATCCGGGAGGCAGCTTGGAGCAGGTAGTATGTTTGTTGTTTTTTTTCTTGTGATGCCGCCTTAGGTTCTCTTTAAAGGTGACATATCAGGAAATGCTGTATTTTAATGCCAGAAATACCGTATTTTCCCGGGTAAAGTGGACATAAGCTGCCCGCTGGCTATGAGTTATTTTTAGCTCACAGTTCCTCTTTAAATATATCCCATGAAACTTTTATTGCAGTACAGTAGAGCTGGTCAATGAGATGGTAATGTTTCCAACTTGCATGCAATGTTAGTGACAAATTGTCATTGGGCCAATCAGATCCATGTCCTGCTGGTTTCAATTAGCCTAGTTTCAGGCCCAGGGCCGGGCCGAGGCATAGGCTGGAGAGGCTCCAGCCTCAGGGCGCAGTGTAGGAAGGGGAGCACAATTCATTCAGCTGTCATTCCTAATTGTGTTTGAAACAGAAAGAAATAAGAAAAGGGGATACATAGCAGTGACTGCAAGCCCGATAACTAGATATTAAGGTGTTGGGGAGGTTGTGGGCCCTGTGGCGCCTCTTAGTCTAATAGCAATCAGTGTGTGATGGCTGGGGTGGTAGGGATGGAGGGGCGCACTTTGGTGTCTCAGCCTTGGGTGCTGGAGGACCCTGTCCCGCCTCTGTTCAGGCCGCAAGCAATTTGCAATTTATTTGCATGTGAGTCAGGATTATTAGTGCCTCTACAATACAGATTCAGTTGGTGACCTGTTAATTATTGTCTCTTTCTCATTGCTTGGTGTCAACAGAAGTGAGCCAGAGATTTCCGACTACTCATCCGAATGGGCGTCAGATCATGCTCACCTACCTGCTGCCGTGGCTACATAACATTGAGCTGGTGGACAGCAGACTCCTCCTCCCGGACTCCAGCCCTAGCACCCCAGAGGAGGAGGTCCCTGACCGGGATGGGGAGGCCACCAACACCTGTGCACTGAAAGGAAACGGATGGGGATCCCCAGAGGCAACATCGCTAGTGCTGAACAACCTCATGTACATGACAGCAAAGGTACCAATCACTCAATATGTCTCGAGAGCAATACAGGCATATTTTGCTTTTGTCCAGAGTCCAACTCTCCAGATGTTAGCAGGGTCATTGCGACATGCTATATGCAGGACTGTACTTTCTGGGAATTACTATTACTTTATGCATTGTTGCATAGCGTTGAGACTTTAAAAAGCAGCTTTAACCTCGGATTGAACTTCATCCCAATCAGCGGCTGATACCTCCTTTCCTATGAGAAATCTTTTCCTTTTCTCAAATAGATCATCAGGGATCTCTGAATGGCTGATATTGTGGTGAAACACCGCCCAGTGTCATGTCATGACCATGGTCCTGACAGTTTGCTGTCTTTGAATCTGATTGCATTGTGGGAAATAACTGCTGTTTCCAAATGCCAAGCATACAGTATCTCCCTTTGCAGAATGTTTGTTACTGAGAGTTCTATGCACAGACATCACCTGGCAGGGCTAGACCTATGATACATTTTAGACTGTAAATCGAGGTGAGGAAAGATTTTACTATGGGGAAATTCTAAATAACACATTTATAAATCAAGATTGTAAAAAAAATGCAGTTTTAATGACTTTTTTTTATACCCACTACATGATTTTTAAGGCGATGTTTCTGGTGACCGGCAATTTTTTGAAAAACGAGCGATCGTTTCCGTGATCTTGCAACATTGTTACAGGCGTGCAAATAATCAAACGACATTTGGTGATGCACGCCGATAACGACCTTCTCAAGAATCGGATCTTTAAGATCCCTGACGACTCCCATGCAATGTACCGCAATCGTTTGACCTCCCGTTCGCGCCCATCGTGTGACTTTGCGTGTTCTCGCAGGAAGAAGATGGATCGGAGAACCTTGTTCATCAGGTGTTGCTGTGAGGTTCCCCGATCCGTCTTCAGCTGGGTATTCACCTTTGGGAAATCTCCATTCACTGTTGGCTTTATGTAGTAATAGGTGTGAGGCTGTAAAGCTGGGAATTCCTTTGCATAATATAAGGTGAAGCTGATCAGTGATTGATCAGGTTAATCCCGGTCACTGCAGCTTGGAGCTGAGGTAATGAATATATACATAAACAAAGTAAGGCACTTGAGAAAACAAGCTCTCTATAGTCTTGCAATATATCAAACTAATCTGAATGGATTGCACTTTTTTTAGGCAGGTTTGTCATCTAAAGTAAATTTTCTCAGGAAGCAAAATTGAAAATCACCTCGCGCAGATGTTCCTAAAGGTGGCCATACACTCGTTAGATTAGCAGCAGATAGATCATCAGATAGATTTCTTATCTACAGTATCTGATGTGTTTAGGAACATTTTTTACTAGGAACAGATTTCCAATATATTTCAGTATGAAATCTATTGAAAATCGATGTGATGGCATTTTTTTGCCATCAGACTTCCATTAGGTCCAATGCAAAATGATAAGCCATCTCAACAGATCGACCTAGATTTTCCAGCATGTCAGATCAATTGTAATCGATCGAAATCGGCCGCAAATCGATCGGCCGCTAATCGGCTGAGTGTATGGGCCCCTTAAAGTGGATCCGAGATGAACTTTTACTCATTGCATAATTATGTATCTTTCCTATTGTTTATAGGCCATTCCTCAAGCCAAATACTTATTTGTTTTTGTTTTAATACTCTAATTCCTTATAAACTAAACAAGCCACGCCCACAGGTTTTCAGAGAGCCTTGGCACTTTCACACAGTAGTAAGGGCTCATGGGAGCTCAGTCTGGGCAGGAGGAGGGGGAGATATTACTAGCCAGAGATTTCAGAGGCAGAGGGGAGGAGGAGGGGGGATTAGGTTTTTTTCAGTCGGAGTGCTGATGGTGCAAATAAGCCTGCCTCTGTGTAATGTTTACAAACAACATGGCTGTTGTCATTGTATCACAGGAAGAAATAATCATATTCTATTAAAGCGGTTTGCAGCTAGATTTGCTGTGTAAACTCTAAACTTTAGATAAGCTATATAGACAAGTTACTTGTTATAGTTAGTTTTTCATCTCGGATCCGCTTTAAGCCTAGTACTTTTTAAGGAAATTTTGAAGGCGCCCAGTCAAAAATTAATAGATAAATTTAAAACTTTATCTGGTAGAAGCAGCAGCAATAAAAAGAGGTGCGGTCCTACCTTAAAGTTGTCCCCTTAAGGGAAGTAAAGCTAGTAGAGATATATGGTGAAAGAAAACTTCGTTTTTATTGTTGCACAAAGACAACGCGTTTCACGGCTTAAGCCGCTTCCTCAGGTCAATAAAAGTGCCTTCAAAAATAAAACAATGACAACAACTCAGACACCACTGGAATATATATACACACATTGCATTTTTACTTATGGACAGGGGTGTATCTACAAATCATGGAGCCCCCCAGTAAAACTTTGATGGGGACCCCCCAATGTCCACACTCCTTCCCTTGCCTCTCTGCAGTGACCCTTATACCTGGGGGCCCATCTTTAAAGGGTCATAAAACAATTGTGGGCATCATAATCTTCACACCCATAACAAATGTAGCCACAAAAACACCTGACCTGGAGGATGGAGCCCTTTATTGGAGGGAGTAAAGGATAGTATTTGGGCCCCCCTTGTGTTCTCACCTGCCATCGCAGTGGCTGCTCCCTTATTGTTACGCCCCTGCTTATGGAAATAAAAGTAGTAGAGTAAAGGCTCGTACACACGCTTGATTTTATGGAACGACGGGTCCGTCAGACCCTCCCGCTGGGCGGGCGTTCCAGCGACAGTCCGGCGTGTGTACAGTCTGACAGGCAGAGTGATAAGGCTGAAACAGCCTTAAGGGGCCCATACACTCAGACGATTTTTGGCCGATTGATCAAAATCTATTGGTCGATTGCAAATCGGTTGACCGATCGATTGGCGGCCGATTTTGATCGATTTCGATTGATTTAAATCGATCTGGCAGGCTGGAAAATCTAGGTCGATCTGTTGAGATTGCTTATCATTTTGCATTGGCCCTAATGGAAATCTGATGGCAAAAAAATGCCATCAGATCGATTTTTAGATTTCAAACTGAAATCTATTGGAATTCTAATCCTAGTAAAACATGTTCCTAAACACATTAGATAGATAAGAAATCTATCTGATGATCTATCTGCTGCTAATCTGACGAGGGTATGGCCACCTTTATCAGTCTGCAGACAGACTGTACACACGCCGGACTGTCGCTGGAACGCCCGCCCAGCGGGAGGGTCTGACGGACCCGTCGTTCCATAAAATCAAGCGTGTGTACGAGCCTTTAGATTGTAAATGAAGATTACCTTTCTGCATGTATTGTTGTGTACTGTTTATGAATAAGCCTGCTGTACTTTTCTTTGTTTCCTATGTAGTACGGGGATGAGGTGCCCGGCCAGGAGGTGGAAAATGCCTGGAATGCTTTGGCCAATAATGAGAAGTGGAGCAATAACCTTCGGATAACTTTGCAGTTTCTCATTAGCTTGTGCGGGGTCAGCAGCGATACAACTCTACTGCCTTATGTAAGATTGCAAATATCCCTTGCTTGTTTGAACTGTGATGCTATGCCTTGCTTGTGTTCTACAAACTTACAGTATCTCGAGCATTTCAGGCTCTTATGTCTGTGTGTACATATGTGCAGTGTGTGATGCAATGAGCTACACATCTGTAATTGAAAATAGTACAAAGACCATGGCTTCAATTCATCAAGCATTACCGCATTCGGTAATGCTGAAAACAGCTGAGTTAACAGGGCACTTAAGAAAATGTTAATTCATCAAAGCTGTTACCGAATGAGAAGCTGAAATCACAGAGCAATGAGATAAATTACCGACTTGTGCTCAACACATGTCAGCAAATGTCAGTAAATGTTAATTCATCAAGGTTACCACATTCGCTAGCACATTCGGTGTTTATCTCCAGCTCTCCCCTGTGGTTACAGGCTTCGAAAGCCTTCTGTGTGAATGTTTTCATGATTAGCAGGAGCAGGCAGCCAATAGAAACAGCCCCTGTTCTCCTGCAAGTGCCGCTGATAGGTGCTGATAGGTCACAGGCTTCTCCACACAAGCTTCCAGACCCCCCAGGCAGCGAGCAGAGAGAATGGTGGTGTAACCCTTTGAGTCCCTGTTTGAATATGCAAAGATGCAAGTAGTGAAATCACCAAGCATGGCATTTGTAATGTCTCCAGGAAGTTTATCTACGTTGTAGCAAATAAGTAAAATGTTAAGAAACACTGATGGACAGATTCAGAGCAGCAGAGGCAGTATAAGTAACAGTAAATATAACACGTTTACATGTAAAGGGATGTCTGAATGCCTTCTATTGTTATCAGCTTGTAACAACACAGAGACATTCCAAGCTGCTCTGCACCACTTATCTAACAGCCTTTGATGAACTGAAGCTGTAGTACTTCGGTAACTTAACGAACCTCTACCACACATGGGAAAATATTGATGAATTAGCACAGTGAAGTGTAAAATACCGAATGCGGTATTTTAAGGACTGGGATTTTGTTATTGAACACCCTTTGATGAATTGAAGCCCATATACAAAACACATTTTATGGCATAATGAAGAATATATCCTCATCTTTTATAAAATAAGGTATAAACATTCTTAGAAACGTTTCTCAGCTATTTAGGTGACAAGGCCAGAAGCCAATATTGGATGGCCATAATGTTCTCAAGTGTCACTGCATTTAAATATGTTGTAGCGGAAATCTCTGGCATGAGATGACATGACTGAAAACCATTGTCTGCGAGAACGGTTTGGCCTCGATTCATCAACACTTAGCAAATTTGTTAACAACAGTTTGGTAAAATACCGAATTTGTTAACTTCATTTCAGGATTCATCAAAGTTATCTACAGCTGTTAGCGAACATTCGGTAACGATTCGGTAACGATTCGCTAAAACGGAATAAAGTGCAATTCATGAAAAAGAAAGTGGGCGTGGTTTAGCGTTACATTTAGGATTAGTTATCTCCTTCACTGCTCTGTCGTTATTCCTGTCAGATCATTGCTGACAGAGAAGATGGAGCCATTTGAAGTGGTTATGTATCAGCTGAGAGTGATTCAAAGGCGCAGAAGGGCAAGAATAAGGTCTGCAACCATATACATTTGTAAGAGAATAGATTTATTTGCTATAACACGACATCTGCATTTCTCTTGAATCATCTTGTAAGAGAACACAGGCAGTGTCAGGGTTAACTAATTTGCTAGCTGCACTATAATTGTTTAGAAAAGGCTCCTATCAAGTTGTGGGATTGTCCCAACCACTTCCAGAATCCTGGTCCAGGTGTTAAGCCCTATTCAGAATGTTGCTACGTAGTGCTCAAAGGACTGCCTTTTACCCACAATTCCATGGGAATCTTATGGCCTTGTGTTAAAGTACCACTGTAAAATGGAAATATCGACACGTTACCGAATGGTTACCGAATTGTTATCGAATTCACACCGAATGCCGAAAAACCTTGATGAATACAACTAGAAATCGCTAAACTTCGAATTCGGTAATTTAACAAACTGGAAAAAGTTATCTCAAAGAGAATGATGAATCGAGGCCTTTGTCTTTGCATCCACAGCTATAAGTTGAAATTCTACCATGCAAAGGAGATACCATATAGAAACATAAGTTAAAAAATATACATTGAGGGAATTGTTTCTTTTTTTTGGGGGGGGGGGAGGGGGGGAGGGCAAGCTCATTTAAAGGGGGTAGTAACATCTAAAAATAAAAAAATGTAGTGGCCCAAAAGCATATGTAAACCCCTCTTTTTGTCAGAAAATAGGTCCCTAAATGTCCCCCAATTGGTTTTTCTTTTTACCTGATCTGGTTGCCTTCGCCCAACTGCAAGAATCAGAGGGGGCCATTGGTATTGTGGGAAGTTTTTTTTTATTTTTTTAATCTACAGTAAAAAGTTTATCTCAGCATGCGAAGCTTCCTATTTCAGAAAAAGATAACGCTATAGCCAGATGGTAATTGAACCCCACCCCCCTCCCTTTGAAGAGTTTACACTGTTGTCTAGGAGATGCTTGCTGTGGGAGGGAATAGTAAGCTGAAGCAGTAGGAAGGGAAAATTAACACTGTGCTGGGTTGAATGAAAATGAGAAGAGTGCAGAAGTGATGTCACTTTTGGCATCACAGAGAAACAGTAAAGATGGGAACCAGCAGAAATATGGTTTTCTTTTTTCATATACTATTTCTCCTAAATCTGGCGGAGAACACTAAAAACAAGATAGGGAAGCTAAATAAGAAATGTCTTACTGGATGATTTTTTCAGTTAATATGGAGTTTCTTTCCACTTTAAGGTGGACTGAGGCACCGTGAAAAAACTTGACTTGTGGTCTAACAAGTAAAAATTAGAGATTTTGAGGAGAAATGTGCAAAACGGACAGTGCGCACATAAGACAGAGCGAAGCTTGCTGTACCGTTTTGCATCTGCTGCAAGTGGGAACCAAGCTTTAAAGTGTACCCGAGGCGACATGTGACATAAAATAAACGTGTATGTGCTGTGCAAAACATATTAATAACCATGCTGTTTTACTTGTTTTGTTTTGCTGCCTGAAAGAGTTAAGCATGGAAGTGACAGCTTCTTTCTTGTCAGTGCCTTGTCAGGAAAATAGTAAACCTCACTGATAAGCAGATTGCAGCCATAAAAGTTTTCCTGGCAGAATACAACTTCTGAGGGCAGGGAGAGATAAAATACATCAACTATTGGCCCTTTCTTGCCACTGATTAGAGATAATAAAACATTTGACCTACTTTGCAAATGTTTAATTATAAGACCCTGGGGATACTTAAAACAGTGATTTTTAGGAGTAGGAGGATAAATATAATTGTTTATCTCATCAGTCTATTTTCACCTCTGGTTCACTTTAACGGCAACTTCAACAAAACTTTTTCACTCATCGTTTATTTAAGATAATGTTCTATTAAATGCATTTAATAGAACTACCAGAGTTTGGGCTGTGACCTAGTTTTTGCGAAACGTATTTCGGGTTTAATCAGTGTGGCTGAATTTTTACTTTAACTATAAAACAAGTTCTAGAGAGAACCCGGAATGGGAATAGAAGACTTTTTATCATGAAACCTTTCAGGCAGAAACTTTCATCTCTCAATGTTTTCATTTCTTTTTCCCTCAGATCAAAAAAGTGGCAATCTACTTGTGCAGAAATAACACCATCCAGACGATGGAGGAGCTTCTCTTTGAGCTTCAGCAGACTGATCCGGTGAACCCCATAGTTCAGCATTGTGATAACCCTCCCTTCTATCGCTTCACCGCCAGCAACAAGGCCTCCGCCGCTCCCTCCGGTATGGAACAAATGCGTTTTGATGTGGGGAGTTTAATCCTTAAGCGTTGTCTCCCTTTCTTCTCCTTCATGTGCTCTTAGCTTTTATCTATAAAGTGCTGCGGCTGAGAGTTTGATTTTGCAAACAGAGGGAAAACATTCTGTCTTGAAGGATTTATTCTCGTTGAGATTTGGTTTGCTGGTATTTGCTTTGGGAAATCGCTGCCTTTTTCCTCGTTTTTATGATGCTCAACAAGAGAAAAACAGATCATTCGCCTGACACCGATTTTCACAACTTAGATGTGTAAACGGCATTCCTCCCAAAAGATCAGGCCGGGGTTAGGCTCCCAGCTAAGAACTCTGTTGTGTTTTGTTGTGCGGATTACACAAGGCCATGCAACAGTTGTTGGATAAGCCAGTGTCAATGTCTAAGCGTCGGGATTAGATGGGCTCATATTTGCCTTACGCCTTCCTTGTCTTGACGTCTGGGACTGTGTGGCAGGAATCGTCTCCCCTCCAGATCTCGATCAGTGATGACACTGAGATTCCACTGTACTTATCACAAATAGCCAAGTACAGCATAAAGGGGAACCCCGACTCCCTACCATCAAGTTAGAAAACATAAAGCATTTGTAATGAAAGCACAAATATTTCCACAGATCTGTATGGTAACATTTCTTTCTTTCTGTACAGAAATTTCTTAATCAATTGATGTAAAAGAAATGGCCAGTCACTAGCTACAGGCTTCTAACTAACTTACTCAATATAGCTGCTTCAGGTCATGTGATCAAAACTAAAACATCTAAAAAAATTATAATAATTTGATACTCACCTATGGAGAGGGAAGTCTCTGGATCCTATAGACAAGCAGGGACCGTATTGCGCATGCTGAGTCTGGCCTCGCAAATGTGCAGTATGGAGGCGCCTGTCTTCCGAAGCACTGGGGGACGCGAGTGCTTCCAAAGCTTCACATGGACTCCCAAAGTCGCAAAATTTTAATGGGGGACAGTGATGGACCGAGGGCATGGCAAGAGGACCGCGAAGGCTTTATTTTTTTAGCTGGCCTTATATTTGCTTTATGGCTATAGTCAAGCCTCTTTTTTTTTTTTTTTTTTTTTTTTTGCACATGATAGTAGATTTAGATTAACCAGCTTAGCGGTATGGACGAGGTGGGCCGATTTTCACAATTTTTTTTTCAAACACGCAGCTAGCACTTTGCTAGCTGCGTGTTTGTACCGATCGCCGCCACCGATGCGCCACTACCCGCCGCCAATCAGTGCCAGGCATCGCTAAGGGGTGGATCGGGACTCCCTCCGATGCCACAACGTGGATAACGTCATCCCGATTGGGGAAGCCAAACAGGAAATCCCGTTCTGAACAGGATTTCCTGTTTGCTCTGATCGCCGGAGGCGATCGGAAGGGATGGGGGGATGCCGCTGCACAGCGGCTATCATGTAGCTAGCGCTAGGCTAGCTACATGATTTAAAAAAAAAAATTTAAAAAAATAGTGCTGCGCAGCCACCCTGGCACATTTAATAGAACGTCAGGGTGTAAGTAGCAATGTTCACAGTCTGTACGTTCCAGGTCTCTACCTTTTGCAGTAAATTATACTGTATTTAAAATGTTAGTTTGCTTTCCCATTTAGATGACTGTAATGTTACTGGACAGCTGTACAAACTGTCAAGACTATCTGGAGTCAGTGTCCTAATAATGTTGTGCTGTGAGGCCTCATGTTTTCTATGTATAAAATAAATGGTTTGTTAACCCAGGTACCACCTCAAGCAGCAACACTGTGGTCGCTGGCCAGGATGGTTTCCCAGATCTGGATGACAGCAGACAAGCCAAAGACACAGATGACAGGTGAATGACCAATATGCCATACTGACCCCATAATGGCTAATACTATCCTGCTGCTGCTGATCCATTGTAGATTTTTTTTCCATAAAATTATATCTACTCTAGTTCTTTGGGGGGCATTTATCAATAGTGTCTGAGACAAAATATTGGAAGGTTTTTAGAAATCCATGCAGAATTGTCACAGACATCTTAAAGCGGAATGAAACCCAGCATTTCTTCTTTGCTCTAATAGATTTACAGCATATTATATACAACCAGCATTTTTTTTTTACTAGAACAGCATTCAAAGGGTTAAACACAGGCCTTAGAACAGGGGTCTCAAACTCAATTTACCCGGGGGCCGCAGGAGGCAAAGTCAGGATGAGGCTGGGCCGCATAAGGGAGTTCACGTGTCCCCGCCGCAAAACGAGGGCTGCAGAGCCCCCAAATTGCCCCGGGGGCAATCCGCCGGCATTTCCTGGAAGGGGCAGAGCTTTCAGCTTCAGCTCTGCCCCTCCTGACGTCAATCGCGGCGGATCGCCGCCTCTGCCCGCCCACTCTAAACATAAAAAAAAAAATTGGGAAAATAGGAAAAAATGCCAGGAATCTTCATACAGCCATATTACGGCTGTATAGCGATACCTGGCCAAAGCGCTGCGGCTGCGTATGGACCCCCTGGAAACTCTGTCAGGAAATGTATTGCTCTTTCTTTTGATACATGTAAAATTACACTACCGTTAGGCTTGCTACTAAAAGTGACATTTACCGCATTTAAAAGTATACTATTTTCCTTCGAAACTTTAAAATCGATTTTCTCAAAAACTATAAGGTCTTTTTGAAAAATTGTTTTTTCCTCTTATTCCTAATGATCTCCTTAACATATCCTGCAAATTTAGGGTTTCTAGCATTTAAGGTGGATTTGCTATTAACCATTAAAGTCGGCGGGTTTTTAAATGTGTATTTTTTTCCTTTGCAACTTTAAAATCGATTTTCTCAAAAACTATAAGGCCGATTTGAAAATTTTTTTTTTCCTCTTGTAGCCACTGGGGGCCCCTACAAGCTCTGGGGCCTTGGGGCCACAAAATATTGTATCGCGGGCCGCAAATGGCCCGCGGGCCGCGAGTTTGAGACCCCTGCCTTAGAAGCTCCCCTGCAGGGAAAGCTGGAGGAATATGAACTAGAGATAATGTTATCTTGTGTTAAATTGTATCAAATGAGAAATGTAAACAAACACTTCTGTGACACTGCAAACTCTCCTGAAGACAGTGAGACAATCAGAAAGCATTTCTCCTTACATTAGATGAGTAACACAGTTATGAATAAAATGCAAAGTCAGCTTTCAGAGCAAAAAAAGTGTACTTTGGGAACGTATGATTTCTAAATTAATAATAATAATACTTATGCACAAAAGGAAATATGATAAACGTATGACATATAAAAAGTAGGAAAACATGTTTTTATTGAATATTATGTCAGGGTTTTATACCACTTTAAGAAATCACCAAATAGTGCATTTTCCTTCTTAAACTGATCTTAGCCCCAGTGCACACCAAAACCGCTAGCAGATCCGCAATACGCTAGCGGTTTTGGGAGCTTATTTCAGAGCGATTCTAGGTATATTTAGAGAGGTTTTCTAAACATACCTAGCGGTTTTGGGTGCGGTTTTGTGTAGCAGATTACACATATTGTTACAGTAAAAGCTGTTACTGAACAGCTTCTGTAACAAAAATGCCTGGCAAACCGCTCTGAAGTAGCGTTTTTCAGAGCGGTTTGCGTTTTTCCTATACTTTACATTGAGGACGAAACGCTTCTGAAAACTGCAAACGCGCAGCAGGAGGCGCATTTGCGGTTTGGCAAAAACCTCAAACCGCCGGTGTGCACCATCCCATTGCAATACATTAGCCAAGCGTTTTTCCAGGCGGATGCGGCCAGCGGATCGCTCCAAAAGCCGCTCGGTGTGCACTAGGCCTTAAATAGGAGGAGTTAAGGTATCCACTAATCATTTTTGTTTTGATAAATCTGACCATGTGTTCTGTGAAGACTGGTTGCTGTTGTGGTGTTTTTTTTGTTTTTGTTTTTTTTAAAAATGGTGACCTGTAAACTATTTCTCAGTCCTGCTGAGTAGTATTTCACTATAAGTGTTTTTTTTTTAATCGGATACAAAACCCAGAACACTGGTATAGTTATAGTAAGCATGGAAAGCTGAAGTTTCCTACAAGGCCACTTTATCATATCAGCAGTCCTGGGCCCCGGGGCTTCATGCTAAGCTCCAGTGTTACCTTGACATCCCTTCATTGACATTCCTGTCAGGGAGGAGTGAGGTATAAAATGAGGGCCGGTGTTATTGAAGCACAACAGTCTCACAAAGTGGGCGCTGTTATCTGGACGCTCATACAGTAGCCATCTATTCCTAGCAAGTTTTTCCACTTCCCTTCTGATGTTACATCACAAACAACCTGTGGGATAAGCTGTATCCTTTATCCCTTGTAAGGATGACAAGAAATGTCACATTTGGCCTCCTGAAGAAGCCAAGGGTTACATTTTAGTCCTTCACATCCTAGTCTCCGCCCACAGTACTTGGGCCTAGCTACAATCTATGGTAAATTGATCACACCCCTATTCATTTGTAGTGCTAAAATTGTATAAATGTCATGAAATCAGAAAAAATACAATTCATTTTAGTCCATGTTAAAAAAAATTACGAAAAAACAGAATATGCAGGCTTCATTTTTCTGATTGCTTAGGGCCGCGGTGGTACGTTTCTTTTGATATAGGGACAATAGTACATGACGTGTGTTGCATATTTGTGCCTTCATAATTTATGACTCTGTTGTGCTTTTGCTGTAAGGTTTGGGAATGTTATCAGAGCGCACACACGGCTGGAGTCCAGATACAGCAACAGCTCTGGAGGATCCTATGATGATGATAAAAGTGAGTGTTCTTAGTGTTCTTTCACTGCCAGGGCCTTTCGGGATTTGTATTGCTTGCATTCTGTCTAAGATATTAGAGAAGCAATTGCTCACTCCCAGCCAGCCATCTGCCATTTTATATTGGTCAGCAGACAGCCTGTCAGCCAATCAAGTGTAATACTAAACACCCATGTCTGTAGTACCAAATATAGCAGGTGTTGCATAAAAACAGGTGAGAGGGTTCGGTCACACATCGTGCAGGTAAACCCCCTCAATTCCCCCCCCCCCCCCCCCTAGCCACTATTCTGCATATGCACACTGGAAGCTGCACAAAAGACACTTGAAAACACAAACACTGGTGCACATGGCAGAAGGGTGCCCCGGGCTCAAAGATACTAGTCGGCAACCTGTATTCCATGGCTGTATACTGACCTGTATACCAACACACAAACTACTGAAATAGGATTGGGATATTACGAAATAGCATTGCATGTGCGTCTGTCACTTTAAAGGATTCCTATTGTAAGAGCAATATAGAAGCCACCCTCTTTTGTTTAAGTGGCCTTTTTGTTAGATTGATGTTAGGCTTAAAGGGAACCTGAATTGAGAGGTATATAGAGGCTGCCATATTTATTACCGTTTAAGCAATACTAGTTGCCTGGCAATTCTGTTGGCCATGCTGACGGCAGTAGTGTTTGAATCACACACCAGAAACAAGCATGTAGTTAAATCTTGTCAGATTCTTGGCAGAAACATCTGATCTGCATGCTTTGTACTGCCTGTAGCTAAAAGTGTAAAGGCCCATACACACGTCGGATTTTTCCGAACGATGGGTCGGTTGAACGTCCTGTCGTTCAGTTGTCCGCACGCAAAATCGGGCGTGTGTACAGACTGTCGTTCGGGTGATAAGACTGGTCTTGAGCGGTCCGCCCGGCGGAAAAATCCGACGTGTGTATGGGCCTTTAGAAGCAGAGGATCAGTGGGACAGCCAGGCAATCTGCATTGTTTAAAAGAAAATAAATATGTCAGCCTCTATTTGTCTCTCACCTCTGGTTCCCTTTAAGTCTTGTCTGATTTTCATATCTGGAACTAGCATGCAGGTCATGGTGTCACTGTGGATTGATAACTTCTGAAGAGGATCCTTCTAATAGGCAGCCAAATAGTATTTTAATGTGAAGTTAGCAATAGCCCAACCCAGATTTCTCAGATTCCTGTGGTACTGTAAAGTATATTAGCAAGTACTATCCTGATAGTTATGATGATTTGTATGCATAGTACAGCTAAGGAAAAGAATATTAGTAGCACAGATATGAGTCTCCTATTGTTTCCAGTACAGGAAGAGTTAAGAAACTTCACTTGCTGTCTATGCAAAAGAGCTTCTCTGAGCTATCCGACCCAACTTGCATTGGCTACAGTGCTGTTTTCTTGAGCACTTATCTCAACCGGTCTTTCACTTTCTTTTAATGTTTTACTGCCAGGAAGTTCAAAGGTTCATTAGCTCTGGTCATTTTCATCATTTAAAATACAGAGTGTAATTTGTAAACTGCAAATATTAGAGAATCATGCAATGTTACAAAAAAAAATTACAAAAAAAACCAAACTATATAACTGAAAATAAAAATGAGACTTTTATCTGCTACTAATGTTCTATTAATTATCCGTACTACACAACCAGTTCATTGTAGCATAAGGTTTATTTTCGCTTCATTGTAACTTTAAAGGGAACCTTAAAGGGACTCCGAGCAGTGCAGAAACTATGGAAAGATGCGTATCATTTTAAAGCTCTCTTTCTCCTCTTTCCAATGATATATAAACACCTAAATTGTCGCCCTACGCCTTTTAGTTTTCTCTATTTTCGCGATTGAAATCGCAGCCGCGGCAATTTCAATCGCGAAAATAGCGAAAACTAAAAGGCGTAGGGTGGCGGTTTATATATCATTGGAAAGAGAAGAAAGAGAGCTTTAAAATGATATGCATCTTTCCATAGTTTTTGCACTGCTCGGAGTCCCTTTAACTGAGAGAGATATGTTGCCTGGCAGCCCTGCTGATCTCTGTGGCAGCAGCAGTGGTTGAGTTACACATCTGAAACACGCATGCCGCTAATCCAGTCTGACTTCAGTCAGAGCACCTGATCTACAGGCTTGTTGAGGGGCTGTAGCTGAAAGTATTAGAGACACAGGATCAGCAGCAGGTAATTATCAATTGTTTGCATAAATCAAACTATTCTGGTACGTTCACTCTTCAGATATCATCACAAAATGCAGATATCATGCACAAAATTCTATTCCAATCGACAACAGAATTGTTTTATATTGATTTTCTCCACATACTTTGTGGTTATCTGTACAATTTGATTTTAAAAATCTGATCGAAAGATCACATCTGAGGAAAATATTGTACCATTAATGTGCATCTTTAGACTATGATGGACTATGATAGGTATTCGATTGTAAGCTCCTGTGAGGGACAGTAAAGAACTGCGGAAGATGTCACCGCTATATGAATGCTAAAAGATAAAATGAAATACAATATTTGTAAGATACTGAAATATAGTAGTAGCTTTTATTTTGTGCCTAGGCAGATATTAACAGATCTATGATGCATGCTGATTCCTGTCATTTTCACTGCCTTTTAAAGTGTACCTGAGACAAGAAGCGTCTCAGGTTCCATACTTGCCTGGGGCTTCCTTAAAGGGATACTTAAGCCTGGAATTAAAAATCAGTTTTACTCACCTGGGGCTTCTACCAGCCCCCTGCAGCTGTCTCGTGTCCTCGCAGTCACTCACGGATCCTCCTGACCCCCCCCCCCCCCCACCAGCTAGATTCGTTCTCGGCCAACAGGCTCACTGCACAGGCCTGGCCACGCATCTCCTTCTTTGCATTCCCGTCCGCAATAGCGTCCGGGCATGATGCTATTGCGGATGGGAACGCAAAGACTGCTACACATGGCCAGGCCTTTTGGGCCTGTCGGCAAAATGAAACTAGCTGGTGGCGGGGGACCGGAAGATCTGTGAAGGCACGGGACGGCTGCAGGGGGCAGGTAGAAGCCCCAGGTGAGTAAAACTGATTTTTATATTCTAGGCTTAAGTATTCCGTTAGGACGCTTGTCCCTTGCCGTCTCCCCAGGTGTTTCCTGTCACCCACAATAGTGCCCGAAAGCCTGGCCGAGTCGCACTTCATCGTACATACGTGGCCTGGCCAGGTGCACTCCCCCATCGCGCTCCCATCCCTAGGAGTGTTCTGCGCCTGCACACTTTTTCGCAGAATATGCCCAGGATATGCGCAGGAGGGCGACATGGCCTGGCCACACATGCGTGACGAAGCACAACTTTATCAGGCTTTTGAGCACGATTGCGGGTGCCAGGAGCCAGCCGGGGAGATGGCGACGGGCGAGCGGCCTCAAGGGAGCTTAAGGAAGCCCCAGGTAAGTATGGTGCCTGAGACACTTGTCTCAGGTACACTTTACGTGCTTACTGAGATGCTAAATGAGTTTAGCATCAAGACACTGTGTGCCTAGGCCGTACCCAGCACTCACTCTCTTGTTTATATCACCATCTTCTTGTGTTGCAGATGATCCAGTGTCTCCATACATCAGCTGGCTGCTGAATATAGTGGAGAGTAATCAGCCGCAGCCCCTGCCCATGCCCTGCAATGGAGGATGTTGGGCACCCCTGGTAGACTACTTGCCTGAAACCATCACTCCGCGTGGACCACTTCATAGGTGAGGAGGACATGGCTTACTCTAATGTATCAAATGCTTGTAAAGCTTACACTGTTCAATATGCACCGCTTCGCCTGAACTGCTGCTATAAACTGCCTTCTGCAAGATCTGCACGTAATGTACATATATTCAAAGCTTAGACGGCTCTATATGCATCACTGTGCCAGAACTGCTGCTACCGTCTGCTTGCTGCAAGATCTGCACTTAATGTACATATATTTAAAGCTTAGACCATTCTATATGCACTGCTTCGCCTGAACTACTGCTGTAAACTGCCTGCTGCAAGATCTGCACATTATACATATGTAAATACTATTTTTTAACAAAGAAAAATATTTTTGACCCTTATGCTTTATATATAAAATTGTTAAAAAAAATAAACTTTGGAATCCAATTGGTGCAGGCGCTTTTTTTCCCCCCTTAGTCTGAACCCTGCACAACAACGTTTTTTTTTTTCTATAATTGGAGATTCTGGCATATGTAATGCAATGGTTGCTTGTTAGGCTGAAATGGGGCAGAATATATAGATCGTATTCACTCACATTTGTGTATGTATGACCCAACTGCCAAACTTGGGAACCAGATATTTCTAGGTACATCACACTGCAAGCCGGTGACTTATCAATGTTCTAATCTAATGCTGCATGGAAAGAAACCTACAATCCAAAGCTGTGTTTAAAAGTCATCTGAATTCAGAGCCAGGGGTGTCACAGTGCTAGTAGCCTGCAACGTGTTTCAGCTCGTCCTTTACACTGATCCCACCCCTCTGCTAGAGGAAACAAAGCACCACTTTTTTCCTGGTTTCTAATAGCTATAGGAGCTGTTATGTTCCCCTCTCCCCTTCTAGCTGCCCATTATCCAGGGGAAAGTGTAAAGATAGCATCTTTGACTTCTGTAAACTTTTTGAAGCACAGTGTGCAATAAACACCCATCCCTTCCCCCCGCGAATGTTTGCAGCAAAATAATTATATAAGTCCCTTATCTGCCTGAAACTTTGGCAGTCAGGCAGGTCTTGGCTAATACATCCCTCTGCTAAACTTTTAAATGTAAAAAGAGGTAAAATTGCATTTTTTTCATAAATGAGCCACATTGTTGGCATGCATATTAAATGTGTTATTGAGATGCCCTGGGTGCTAAAAATGGTGCTCGGTTCACTTATCCTCTCTTCCTTCTCAAATAATTGTACACTTACCCCTCCCATCTATCTTGGCATCTGTGATGGGTGTAGTGGTTGGGCACTAATGCTATGGCTGACAGCTCATGGTACTACTAAATAGAATGCCTAAAGTGTCAGCTATTCGCCCAAGATTCTCCCTCTGCTGCACGGTACCTCACAAGTACTTCCCAAGGGAAGCACTGCCTAGCAGCAGAAGTTGGGTAGAGCTAAAAGCAGAAGTGAGGAGTTATGTCCAATGACAGGCAAATACTTTCGCTTTACATGAAAACTAAATGCTAATTCTATGCACCCGGAATTGGACCAATCAGATGTACTTCCTTTTGATTTTGATTGGCCCATTTCAAAGCTGCATACAGACCAGAATTATTTGCATCTGTAGTGAGCAGCTGTGGTCATGTGGCCGACTTTCAGCAGCCAGATACAGTGCTAAAATTCATTAAATTTTGAGCTGTTCAGATGGAACACAAAGCTCTGATCATTTGAATATCAGCTTCCCTGCCAATTTGTTGCCTTGACTCAATCGTAGTTTCCTCCTCTTTGTCTAAGGGCTAGTTCACACTAGGTCTGGAAACGTATCCGTGGCTGCGTTTTTCAGCCCTGATGAAAAACGGAGTCCCGGATACTAATGTTAAAAATATCAGCCGTCCTCACCCAAGAAAAAAACTGATCCGTCTGCGTTTGCAGGGACCCGTTCTCAAAACCTGAACGGAAGGTCCGGATCTGCTGCATTTTCACGCAACGGATCAGGACCCTGATACACGCAGGGGTAGTGAAAAGCAATGAGAAAACGCAACTCCATCTCCACAGGCAAAATAGCACCAAAAACGGATGAAAAAATGGATAGCCTGAACTTTATTATTGGCCCAAAAAATCCTCCCACACCTTCCTAATGACAGAGACACTTTCTGTCCGTGTTTTGGGGTAAAAAACTGAACGGAAACTGATGCAAAACTGATGCACTTTTTTAGGAAAACGGATCAGTTTGTAGTCCGGTGGTACTTCCCCTGATCCCGGACTGCAGTGTCCGTCCTGCAACCGTGCCTAGTGTGGACCTAGCCTAAATAGCTTCTGATATTGCTTCAGCAGTTGGTCACAGGATAGTGGGGAAAAGTTCAGTTAGAACTATTTTGAAATGTTTTAAGTGTTGGCAAGAGACTTATTGAAGATTTTGCTAGAAGACATGGGGGGGGGGGGTGTTGGGGGTAGACCAAGTAGACCAAGGGAATTGGCAAGATGCTGAAAAGAGGGTTGAGCAATTAAAGCTGTCAGTCAGAAAAAGCAACTACCACCAGATAAGTATTTATTTGATGACAGATGTTGCAACTGATTTGAGACGTGTTGGCTTACAGTCGAGATAAGATCTGAATATGGAACAAAAACAGAAAACATTAAAGGGTTCCTTATTTCCTTATGAGACAAGATGAGATAAATGTCTGTGTACAGTCCCAGTCTTCCTTAGAACTAGCCTGTGGTCTGTTTTTCTTTCTCTTGCTGTAAGGGGTTAAGGGCTTGATGACAGATGTTGCAACTGATTTGTGATGAGTTGGCTTAAAGTCAAAATAAGATCTGAATATGGAAAAAGAGAAAACATGAAAGGGTTCCTTATGAGTAAAGATGAGATAAACATCCGTGTACAGTCCCGGTCCTCCTTAGAACGAGCCTGTGTTCTGTTTTTCTTTTCTCTTACTGTAAGGGGTTAAGGGCTTATTTCCACTAAGAGCAATGGCCGTTTCCGTTTTGGCCCCTTCTCCCATTTTTTGCTGTGTAGCCGCAGCCCAAATCGCTAAGATGTGCCATGCACAGCTATAGGGAGTCGGCTGTATAAATCTGCATCATGCCGTCCAGATTCGCACAGTGTGATCTGGATGCAGGCCATGTTACAGATAGGCAGCGTTTCCGCGTGCAGCTCGCATCCGAGGAAAGGCTGCAAATCTGTATATAGTGGAAATTGGCCCGAAGTGTACAGGACTCGAAATCACCGTGTCTATTCAGTAAGACTGCAGTCTGACTGTAGCATAACTCTCACTGATAGCTAATTAGCGATGATAAAAAAAAAACCCACATCTACATGCAGGGAACAGAAAGAAATGTTTGGCAGTTCAACATTTGTCTTTGCAGAATCTAATGGCCCATACTCACGAGGGACAAAAGTGGCCTGTCGCAAGCACACGTGAGTGTGTGCGCGACAGGCCGGCAACAGCTAGTCGCCAGCTCCCTCCGCGTACACACGCGGAAGAGGGATCAGCTGAGCAACGGACGCTGTCGCCGACGCTCCTCCCCCGCCGCCGGAAGCTCCGTGTTGTGGATAGAGGTTGCTGTCGCTAGTCCGCATACTCACGCGGACTAGCGACAGATGCGGCGGAGTTGCGGCTCAATCACGTGGTGACATCAGCGACGAGCGACAGTTCGGGGTGCGCGCCCGTGCAACGCCGCATACTCACGGGCGACATTTGTAGCCCGTGAGTATGGGCCATAAAAGAGAGAGTATAAATTGCTGTCATTTACCTGAGACAGGTAGAAGTTGAAAGGTAGAGTTTAACCATTTAAAATAAGACGATGGAATTCCAATAAAGTCCTATTTAGCAGTTGGACTATAGATGCAATTGTTTATTTCATCATTTTAGTTTCACTTCATGTTTATTTTAAGCATAGAGTTGTTTATGTGACTCCTGAGCAAAGCAGTTCATTCAGGCACTGATATAATGCCGGGTGGCCACCCGCTCACCTGCTATTTGTTACCGCCGTTTGTATAGCAGGAGGCCCCGGCACTTGCTATTTTATTGGGTGCCCCAATTACCTGTAATAGCTGCTAAGTGAGGCTATTAACATAGGCGGGGATGGGTGGGGGGGGTCTTTAGGGCTAGGCATCAACTAAGGGGCCTTAGGGTTGGGGTGTCTAAGGGTTAGGCATTGGTGAGACGGTTTTTAGGGTTAGGCATCAGCAGTGTGTGTGTGGGGGGGGGGGGGTCCTTAGTGTTAGGCATTGACATGGAAGGGTGGGGGGTTCTTAGGGTTGGGCATCGATGGGGATTGGTTAAGCATTGAGAGAAAGTGCTTGTGTTAGAGGAAGGTTAGGTTCTGCCAGAGTAAAAAATTAGTAAATTTTACCAATCATAAGTATTCACGGATTCATAGTAGGCTATAGGCATTTCAGCGATATTCTCCTTGCGGCTATATCTGGCGACCATTTTAAATGTACTTCCTCCTGAGCCATATAGAGGTGTATAGAGAGGACTGCCAGTTGCAGACCATGTAAGAGCGATGTGGTTTGGATACCCTGGTAAGCGTGTTTTGTGAACGTGTTGCTATGCGTGCAGACTGGCTTATGAGAGAGAGAACATTCCACACCATTATCAGCACTGACATTTTTTGAATTACTGTCATGGCCAGTGTTGAAAGCAGACATTGGGAAACAGAAAACAGACAAGAATTTCAGTTCTGCATGGATGCTGTGCTTGTTGGAACACAGGTGCCTGTCTCTTCACACCACCTGATGTTCTGTGTGTCTGGCGCCAATCTTCCCTCACAGCAGACCAGCCTTCCTCGTAATTAGTCTCTTGTGTTTAGTGCATTATTAATTAGCCCAAGCGCTTTAGATTTTTTTGCTGCATTCCCCATTTTGAGTCCATGGCTATACACGATTAGTATTTAAAATTAGCCATGGTCATAGTGCACCTGTCTGTGGCTTCCACCTTACACTAGCACTGTATTCCACTGCCTAGGTAGTAAGTCCCTCTGGAGGTTTTTTTTTATTCTTTGTTTTTATTGAGATTTTAAAAGACGGTATACAGTAAATAATAATACAATTATTATTAAATAATAATACAATAATTATTAAACAATAGTAGAAGATTTAATGTTGCATATGAATGACTTTATGAAGCTAAAGTACACAACTGGATATTAACTTCAATAATAACTGTGTACACATTAAAGCGGATCCGAGATGAAAAACGTACTATAACAAGTAAAATGTCTATATATCTTATCTAAAGTTGCAAACCACTTCAGTAGTTTGATTATTTATTCCTGTGATACAATGAGGGCAGCCATGTTCTGTTTGTCACAGGCTGAGGGCTGGAGATGCTATTAGCTTGCCTGTGTGTAAATTCAGTCCCCTCTCCTCCTCCCCTCTGCCTCTGAAATCTCTGGCTAGTAACCTCCTCCTTTCCAGACTGAGCTCCCATAAGCCCTTGCTACAGTGCCAAGGTACTCTAAAAAGCTGTGGGCGAGGCTTGTTTAGTTTATAGGGAATTTGAGTAGTAAAACAAAACAAAAAAAGTATTTGGCTTGAGGAATGCCCTATAAACTATATGAAAGGAACACAATTATGCAATGAGTAAAAGTTTAAACTGAACTCAAATGAATCCCTATTCCTTGTAGAAATAAAGTGGAAGTAAAGCTCAAAAATCCACAATTCACCTCTTTTATAAGGCCAGTCATAACATAAAGAAGAGTGATGCCCTGGCAGTACTTAAAGACAATCTGTACTGTAAAATTCTTACAATAAAAAGCATACCATTATGTTCTCCTGGGCCCCTCTGTGCTGTTTCTGCCACTCACTGCCGCAATCCTGGCTTGTAATTGCCATTTTTATGCAGTGTTTACAAACAAAAGACATAGCAAGTGATAGGCTGAGAGTAGCTCAGTGTGTGAGTCATACAGAGTGTGCAGGGGGCCTGGAGAGGGTGTGTATAGCTTCTATCCAATCACAAGCAGCACAGCACATTCCAGCCTGACTGCCTCGGCCCGACAGAGCCGACAGACGAGAGAAGATTAGATCATATAACAGAGCTAATACAGCCGCTGTGCAAATAGGAAAGGCTGCAGTAAGACAGAGCACATTAGAACAGCTATAGGAACATATAGGATAGAAGAAATAAGGCTCAACATTTTGTTACAGGGTCTCTTTAAAGGACAACTGAAAGGAGAGGGATCTGATCTGGAGGCTGCCATATTTATTTCCTTTTAAACAATACCAGTTGCCTGGCTGTCCTGTTGATATATTTGGCTGCAGTCGTGTCTGAATCACACCAGAAACAAGCATGCAGCTAATCTTGTCAGACCTGACAATAATATCAGAAACGCCTGATCTGCTGCATGCTTGTTCAAGGTCTATGGCTAAAAGTATTAGAGGCAGAGAATCAGCAGGACAGCCAGGCAACTGGTAACTGGAAATAAATGTCAGCCTTCTTATCCCTTTCACTTCAGATATCCTTTAGCTCCAACTCTGTTTCAGATCATATGACCTCAATTTCAAAGCAAATCTTTCCTTTCAGAAGTCTCATTTTACATACATAAAAATACCATTGGGCCCTTCTGATCACTGAGCTAGTGATGATGAATTAAGTGATGATGAATTAATTGACAGCTCTTTACATTTACCAGCTGACCCTTAAAGGATCACAATCATGTAAAAAAAAACCTGTATATGTATGTGCACCTATGTGCAAAAAATGAATATTTGCTCCAGAATAAAATGTAACTATCAATTCATTTTATTCCCATGTCGCTGTCACTTATTGTAGGTAGTAAAAATCTCACCAATGTGACAGATTTTGGTCTAATCCTTTTCCTCCCGGGGAATTCCCAATCTCTCCTCTATTCTTTAAAAATGGGGAAAAAAAACTCCCATGGGAAAAAAATAATACAAAGATGTTGGCGCGCCCTCCCACCCGCGCCACACGATTTTGCTTTTAAGTTCCTTTAAAAAATAAAGGAATGCCTGAGAATCCCCCATGCGGAGATGGACTAGTCCCAATGCTGACAAGCCTTACCTAAATGTAATTTTAATAATAATTATGTTAACATTTATTTAGCACTGTTCTCTCTCAAATTGCTTAAAAGTTGCAGCCACTAAGGGCACAATCGGTAGGCCACCCTGGAGTATTAGGGTGTCTTGCCCATCAACTGCTCGCTGAATAGGTAACTGGCTTTGAACCCTGGTCTCCAGTTTCAAAGGTGGTGTTTTTAATCAGTTCACTATTGTCACAATCTCACCCCAGTCTAGGTCTGGCAACGGAGCAGGGGTTTATCGGGGTCAGTACGGACAGGGACAAGGGTCTCCACGTGGGTTCAGCAGGGCCCACTGGCTCATGCAGACGGACTACCTCTGGTGTAGCCAGGTGATGGGGACGCTCTCTGCTGCCATCTCTGTACCAGGAAGTGGTTGATTCGTGCTGAGTCAATCACTAGAGACAGGCCTGGCTTCCTATTGGTTGACAGCGAGTGGGAAAATATGCCTTAGATTAAAAATGTAATTTTAGGATTTCAGACCAGGACCGTTGCTACTTAAAGGCCAACTCAAGTGAGAAGAATACGGAGGCTGCCATATTTATTTCCTTTAAAACAATACCAGTTGCCTGGCAGCCCTGCTGAACTATTTGGCTGCAGTCATGTCTGAATCACACCAGAAACAAGCATGCAGCTAATCTTGTCAGATTTGACAATGTCAGAAACACCTGATCTGCAGCATGCTTGTTTAGGGTCTGTGGCTAAAAGGATCAGCAGGACAGCCAGGCAACTGCTATTCCTTTAAAAGGAAATAAATGTGGCAGCCTCCACATACCTCTCGCTACAGTTGTCCTTTAAGGCTGCTACTCTAGTATAATATCTATCTGGGGTGCTGCTGTCAGTGGGACCTAAGCATGGGGATAAAACTCCACCTGAACTCCACCGCCTCCTGTGATTTTGGATCCATTTCCGAGGATGAGATGATTTAAAGTGTAAAGCCCCATACACACATTCAACAGCGGGTTTTTATGCAGCACAATTCTCAAACCACTGATTGTGAAACAAGTTGAACCAAAAAAAAGTTGCTTGCTATTGTTCAAAGAACTGATAAGGCGTCAATCCAACTGTCGGATTGACGGCTTATCAGTCTTATCAGTTCTTTGAACAATAGCAAGAAACTTTTTTTTTTGGTTGTTCAACTTTTTTTCTCAACAAAAGTTATTTGATAATTGTGCTGCATAAAAGACTGCTGAAGCGAAAAGACACTGAAGCGAAAAAAAGAATGATGATATTATGATTTGTATGTGTAGCACAGCTAAGAAATAAAACATTAAGATCAGATACATCAGTGTAATTGTTTCCAGTATAGGAAGAGTTAAGAAACTCCAGTTGTTGTCTCTATGCAAAAAAAATCCATTAAGCTCTACGACTTTCAAAGTCGTAGAGAGGGCTGTCTTCTGACTTTTATTACCTCAACTGTAAGTAAACAAATGTCTTTTTCTCTGCCAGAGGAGAGGTCATTAGTTCAGACTGCTCTGAAAGAATCATTTTGAATGCTGAGTATTGTGTAATCTGCACATATTAGAGAATGATGCAATGTTAGAAAAAACACTATATACCTGAAAATAAAAATATGAGAATATTTTCTTTGCTGCTAATCTTCTAGTAATTATTTATAGTACACAACCAATTCATTATATCATATATTTTTTTCTGCTTCAGTGTCTCTTTAAGAACAAGTGAAGATAGATAGATAGATAGATAGATAGATAGATAGATAGATAGATAGATAGATAGATAGATAGATAGGGAACAGATGTGAGTGCGGCATTATTCAGGTAGCAGGACATCATTCATGCATTTGGTAAATGCCTTAGTAATATTGTTTTACACTCGTTAATCATGCCAAGTAGTCTTTGTGTTTGACTTTATGCAATCCCCTGCTTTTGGCTCAATAGCCTGCCCTACAGTGCCTTGCTTTACAATTACACCTACAATAGAAGCTGGAGAAAAACTGGCTTCACAGGTTGAGCCAGTCATAAATTACCATTATCAATGACCACTGTGAGGCAGAGGCTCTGGGATTTGGCCATACAGGACTTACAGCGAGCTTGTGCTGATAGCCTCTGTGTATAAAACTTTTATTTGGTAACTGGATGACATTACAAGTAGTACAGAATAACTATTGAGCTCTTAAGCAAGTTAAAAGATAGTGCACAACACTTACATTGTGGGCCCCTATGACATGGACCCAGTAGTAAACCATTATCTCAAGTGCAACACCGGTACGCAATAAAATTGTAGTGCGATCAGAGAAATGCTCAGTCCATCTTACCTACTGGTTTCGGCATTGCGTCATCATCAGGGGATCCCTTATAATCCTGAGATCATGAATAAGATTGTATTCTTACCTGCAGCTTCCTCCAGCCCCAAGAGCACCGCTTAGTCCCTCCCTGTCCTCCTGGGTGGCTCCATTGCGCCGCAGTCAGCTCTGTTAATCTGGCTCGGTTGCGCCAGTCGGGTTCTTCAAAGCATGGGCAACAGTCCGTGGATGCGCGGAAGTGCCCGACTAAGGTGACTGAGCCAGATTACCAGGGCTGACTGCAGCAGAACGGAGGGGGGAGGGGGGGCATTGGTGCTCATGGGGCTTTAGGAAGCCGCTGGTAAGTATACAATCTTTCTTATTACTGATCTCAGGTACACTTTAAGAGCTATATTAAAATTTTACTGTTTACAGAATTAATCACTCTTTGTTTGGCTATCTTTTTTGGTGACGTCACCTATTTTGCTTTGAGTACGGGTGATTGCTGGGAGTCTGATTGGACTAACCAGTTCCATTGAGTCCTGAGGATTTGTTATGAATGCAGGTTATTTGCCTTTTCAAAATGTATGTACATTTTCATGTTCCCTATATGCAACACATAGGAATAATCAAAGGGTGCATTCTCCTATTGAGGGTGTGTACACAATTCACTATACCTTCTAAGCTATACAGGTAGTCCGCAGATTACAAACATCCTGAGTTACAGACAACCCGTCCATACAAACGGCACGCACTTTGCAATGATATCACTTCCACAATGAAGAAGAGGAAGACATAGAGCTTGTCAGAACTGCATGGGGCATATTCCGTGGTGAATAAACGCCATAGGTGGACGGAGAGGGGACACGGGGGGGGGGGGGGGGGGAGCTTGTCAGAACTGCGTGGGGCATATTCAGTGGTGAATAAACACCAGAGGGGGACCCGGGGGGGGGGGGGAGTACAGTAGAAGGACAGAGGGAGACAGTCTAGGGACAGAGGGCGGCACAGTAGAGGCTCAGGAGACAGAGGGGGACACTAGACACAGGGGGACAGTGGAGGCACAGGGGACAGAGGGGGGTACAGTGGAAGCACAGGGGGACAGAGTGAAACTCTGAAGGCACAGACAGTGTTCCATCTTAAATATGCATTCAGCTTAAGAGCAAGCCTATATTTCCTATCTCTTTAGTTAACCGAAGACTACCTGTACTTAAACAGGAGTAGTCACCAATATTTATAAAAATAGTCATTCATCGATAAAGCCTATTTAATACTCAACGCGTTTCATGAATTTTATCAAATTCACTTCATCCCACAAAATCCCAGCTTTTTAACAGGGCTGAATTGGTCTATGACGTCCTCAATGATCAGAAAAGGGTATTTGGACTTGAGTCCATATAGAATTTATATTTGTATGTCAGAAGTAGAATGTAAATGACTTTGAATGTAGTGTGCAGCATGTAGATGGGCAAGATGGCACCAGATCGCAGGCAGTTTTCCTCCTTATCTTGCAGTGGAAAGACATGCAATATGTATCCAATTTTTGACATCCAGAAAAGTCTTATCTTTAACCCTCACTTTCATTATTTCCTCATGATGGTCAACACAGCCTACCTAAACCTCAATAGTCATATGTGGTCAGAGGCGTAGCTAGGGTTTTCAGCACCCGGGGACATAAGGGACCCGGGTGCCTCACCCTCAAAAAAAAAAAGGGGGGGGCATGGCCACGCATCAAAATATGGTCTTGGTTATAGGTGGAGTCAAATGTACAAATGCTGTATATGTATAGCCAAATGTGCCCCCTTCCCCCATTCAGATAGCTTGATGTGCCCCCTTTAAATAGCCAAATGTGCCCACCTTTAAATAGCCAGATGTGTCCCCCAAAGTAAGCCATATGTGCCCCCCCCCCCCCCCCCCCCCTTTAGACAGCCAGATGTACCCTTTTTTTCTGCTGGTATTAAGCTTTGTTCACATCTAAAATCGCTGACACCAGCGATTTTCGATTTTTTGCGCAATTTTTTTTCCCTTTCAGGAACCAACTTGCACGTTGTGATTTTGTGTAAAGGGCTTTTCAAATCGCTTTTGTTTTTTCACGCAAGTCAGGAAGTCAATCGATAAGAGGTCACCGAGTCAGCACCAAATGCACTTGTGGGATATGGGAATGACCATTGATAACGCCTGTGGCGTGCACTCATATACAAGACAGTCCAATTTAGCATTAAAAAGACAAGCGAGGCACCATCCACAATGCTTCGGAGTATTTATTTACCCACCATCACCAGCACAGACAGATTACAATCAGCAAAAGTGTGACGGCCTAACAGCCGTTTCGTGGTACTTCCGCTTCTTCAGAGGCCAACGATCACCAAGTTGGCAAGTCAGGAAGTGAACTCTTTGACCCGGAAAATAATAAATACAATGTATTTATTCTTAAAAGCGCAGGGGAAATCGCTATACAAATCGCTTTTTTAAGCATTTTACGATTTCCCTATACTTTCCATTGAGGCAAATCGACCCAAAAATGGTACAGGCAGCACTTTGGTGAGCGGATCGGAATCGAACCACTCATATGTGAACACTCTCATAGGGAATCATTGCACAAGTGCTTTTAGGGTGATTTTCGAAATCGCCAGTGCATAAAAAAATTTGAAAACGCCCTAGGTGTGAACAAGCCCTTAATGCTTTTGCACTACTCTGCAGAGGGAGGGAGAGAGGCGGGGGCTTTTCGGGCAGCCAGCAAACCTCCTCTTACAAACATGGGGATGCAGCGACTGTGCTGATCTCCATCACAGTGATGTGCCTAGGGACAGATGTTCCCCACTTTCCCACCCATAGCTACGCCTCTGTATGTGGTGCATCATGGGAGCGGCTTCTATAGCCTAGTATTGAAGGGAAGGGTCAATGTATACATGTATTTCACAAATGGATTACTGATGATTAAGACTGCTTTTAAACACGGACTTGCTGAGCATTCGCTTCTATCTGTGCAGGTGTAATATTGCAGTCATATTCATGACCGAGATGGTGGTGGATCACAGTGTGAGAGAAGACTGGGCCCTGCACCTCCCCCTACTACTGCACGCTCTCTTCTTAGGCAAGTATTCTCTCTGCATGCATCTGCCTCCAGTCTGTGAGACTGTCCTGTTCTCCATGTTGTGTCTTCAGTTTACGTTTACCAGTGTGTCTAAAATAATAATGGTATTTTAATGGTAATAATGGTATTTTATGTCCATGTAAATCAGCCGGTGGCAATTATTCACAAGGTGATAATAGATGAAGATTTAGTACCATGGTTGAAGTGGAGCAACAGAGACGTAAAGGCCTTGCTCTTCCGTCCTCTGCTTCACTCTTGCCTCGCTCTTCCCTCTTCATTGTTCTGTCTTCTGCCTCGCCCTTTCCTCTTCTGCCTCGCCCTTTCCACTTCTGCCTCGCCCTTTCCTCTTCTGCCTCGCCCTTTCCTCTTCTGCCTCGCCCTTTCCTCTTCTGCCTCGCCCTCTCCTCTTCTGCCTCGCTCTTTCCTCTTCTGCCTCGCTCTTTCCTCTTCTGCCTCGCTCTTTCCTCTTCTGCCTCGCCCTTTCCTCTTCTGCCTCGCCCTTTCCTCTTCTGCCTCGCCCTTTCCTCTTCTGCCTCGCCCTTTCCTCTTCTGCCTCGCCCTTTCCTCTTCTGCCTCGCCCTTTCCTCTTCTGCCTAGCCCTTTCCTCTTCTGCCTAGCCCTTTCCTCTTCTGCCTAGCCCTTTCCTCTTCTGCCTCGCCCTTTCCTCTTCTGCCTCGCCCTTTCCTCTTCTGCCTCGCCCTTTCCTCTTCTGCCTCGCCCTTTCCTCTTCTGCCTCGCCCTTTCCTCTTCTGCCTCGCCCTTTCCTCTTCTGCCTCGCCCTTTCTTCTTCTGCCTCGCCCTTTCCTCTTCTGCCTCGCCCTTTCCTCTTCTGCCTCGCCCTTTCCTCTTCTGCCTCGCTCTTTCCTCTTCTGCCTCGCTCTTTCCTCTTCTGCCTCGCCCTTTCCTCTTCTGCCTCGCCCTTTCCTCTTCTGCCTCGCCCTTTCCTCTTCTGCCTCGCCCCTTTCCTCTTCTGCCTCGCCCTTTCCTCTTCTGCCTCGCCCTTTCCTCTTCTGCCTCGCCCTTTCCTCTTCTGCCTCGCCCTTTCCTCTTCTGCCTCGCCCTTTCCTCTTCTGCCTCGCCCTTTCCTCTTCTGCCTCGCTCTTTCCTCTTCTGCCTCGCTTTTTTCTGCCTCGCCCTTTCCTCTTCTGCCTCGCTCTTTCCTCTTCTGCCTCGCTCTTTCCTCTTCTGCCTCGCTCTTTCCTCTTCTGCCTCGCCCTTTCCTCTTCTGCCTCGCCCTTTCCTCTTCTGCCTCGCCCTTTCCTCTTCTGCCTCGCCCTTTCCTCTTCTGCCTCGCCCTTTCCTCTTCTGCCTCGCTCTTTCCTCTTCTGCCTCGCTTTTTTCTGCCTCGCCCTTTCCTCTTCTGCCTCGCTCTTTCCTCTTCTGCCTCGCTCTTTCCTCTTCTGCCTCGCTCTTTCCTCTTCTGCCTCGCCCTTTCCTCTTCTGCCTCGCCCTTTCCTCTTCTGCCTCGCCCTTTCCTCTTCTGCCTCGCCCTTTCCTCTTCTGCCTCGCCCTTTCCTCTTCTGCCTCGCCCTTTCCTCTTCTGCCTCGCCCTTTCCTCTTCTGCCTCGCCCTTTCCTCTTCTGCCTCGCCCTTTCCTCTTCTGCCTCGCCCTTTCCTCTTCTGCCTCGCCCTTTCCTCTTCTGCCTCGCCCTTTCCTCTTCTGCCTCGCCCTTTCCTCTTCTGCCTCGCTCTTTCCTCTTCTGCCTCGCTTTTTTCTGCCTCGCCCTTTCCTCTTCTGCCTCGCTCTTTCCTCTTCTGCCTCGCCCTTTCCTCTTCTGCCTCGCCCTTTCCTCTTCTGCCTCGCCCTTTCCTCTTCTGCCTCGCCCTTTCCTCTTCTGCCTCGCCCTTTCCTCTTCTGCCTCGCCCTTTCCTCTTCTGCCTCGCTCTTTCCTCTTCTGCCTCGCTTTTTTCTGCCTCGCCCTTTCCTCTTCTGCCTCGCTCTTTCCTCTTCTGCCTCGCTCTTTCCTCTTCTGCCTCGCTCTTTCCTCTTCTGCCTCGCTCTTTCCTCTTCTGCCTCGCCCTTTCCTCTTCTGCCTCGCCCTTTCCTCTTCTGCCTCGCCCTTTCCTCTTCTGCCTCGCCCTTTCCTCTTCTGCCTCGCCCTTTCCTCTTCTGCCTTGCCCTTTCCTCTTCTGCCTTGCCCTTTCCTCTTCTGCCTCGCCCTTTCCTCTTCTGCCTCGCCCTTTCCTCTTCTGCCTCGCCCTTTCCTCTTCTGCCTCGCCCTTTCCTCTTCTGCCTCGCCCTTTCCTCTTCTGCCTCGCCCTTTCCTCTTCTGCCTCGCCCTTTCCTCTTCTGCCTCGCCCTTTCCTCTTCTGCCTCGCCCTTTCCTCTTCTGCCTCGCCCTTTCCTCTTCTGCCTCGCCCTTTCCTCTTCTGCCTCGCTCTTTCCTCTTCTGCCTCGCCCTTTCCTCTTCTGCCTCGCCCTTTCCTCTTCTGCCTCGCCCTTTCCTCTTCTGCCTCGCCCTTTCCTCTTCTGCCTCGCCCTTTCCTCTTCTGCCTCGCCCTTTCCTCTTCTGCCTCGCCCTTTCCTCTTCTGCCTCGCCCTTTCCTCTTCTGCCTCGCCCTTTCCTCTTCTGCCTCGCTCTTTCCTCTTCTGCCTCGCCCTTTCCTCTTCTGCCTCGCCCTTTCCTCTTCTGCCTCGCCCTTTCCTCTTCTGCCTCGCCCTTTCCTCTTCTGCCTCGCCCTTTCCTCTTCTGCCTCGCTCTTTCCTCTTCTGCCTCGCCCTTTCCTCTTCTGCCTCGCCCTTTCCTCTTCTGCCTCGCCCTTTCCTCTTCTGCCTCGCCCTTTCCTCTTCTGCCTCGCCCTTTCCTCTTCTGCCTCGCCCTTTCCTCTTCTGCCTCGCCCTTTCTTCTTCTGCCTCGGCCCTTTCCTCTTCTGCCTCGCCCTTTCCTCTTCTGCCTCGCCCTTTCCTCTTCTGCCTCGCTCTTTCCTCTTCTGCCTCGCCCTTTCCTCTTCTGCCTCGCCCTTTCCTCTTCTGCCTCGCCCTTTCCTCTTCTGCCTCGCCCTTTCCTCTTCTGCCTCGCCCTTTCCTCTTCTGCCTCGCCCTTTCCTCTTCTGCCTCGCCCTTTCCTCTTCTGCCTCGCCCTTTCCTCTTCTGCCTCGCCCTTTCCTCTTCTGCCTCGCCCTTTCCTCTTCTGCCTCGCTCTTTCCTCTTCTGCCTCGCTCTTTCCTCTTCTGCCTCGCTCTTTCCTCTTCTGCCTCGCCCTTTCCTCTTCTGCCTCGCCCTTTCCTCTTCTGCCTCGCCCTTTCCTCTTCTGCCTCGCCCTTTCCTCTTCTGCCTCGCCCTTTCCTCTTCTGCCTCGCCCTTTCCTCTTCTGCCTCGCCCTTTCCTCTTCTGCCTAGCCCTTTCCTCTTCTGCCTAGCCCTTTCCTCTTCTGCCTAGCCCTTTCCTCTTCTGCCTCGCCCTTTCCTCTTCTGCCTCGCCCTTTTCCTCTTCTGCCTCGCCCTTTCCTCTTCTGCCTCGCCCTTTCCTCTTCTGCCTCGCCCTTTCCTCTTCTGCCTCGCCCTTTCCTCTTCTGCCTCGCCCTTTCCTCTTCTGCCTCGCCCTTTCCTCTTCTGCCTCGCCCTTTCCTCTTCTGCCTCGCTCTTTCCTCTTCTGCCTCGCTCTTTCCTCTTCTGCCTCGCCCTTTCCTCTTCTGCCTCGCCCTTTCCTCTTCTGCCTCGCCCTTTCCTCTTCTGCCTCGCCCTTTCCTCTTCTGCCTCGCCCTTTCCTCTTCTGCCTCGCCCTTTCCTCTTCTGCCTCGCTCTTTCCTCTTCTGCCTCGCTCTTTCCTCTTCTGCCTCGCCCTTTCCTCTTCTGCCTCGCCCTTTCCTCTTCTGCCTCGCTCTTTCCTCTTCTGCCTCGCCCTTTCCTCTTCTGCCTCGCCCTTTCCTCTTCTGCCTTGCTTTTCTATCTTCTGCCTCGCTATTCCCTCTTCTCTACCCTCTTCTGCCTTGCTCTTTCGTCTTTTGCCATGCTTTATTCTTTGTTGCTCCTCTATATTTTGCCTTACTATTCTTTCTCCTGGCTTGTACTCTTGTTTTCTTCCTTGATTCGCCATCTTGTTTTGCTTTCTCATCCTATGCCTTGCTTTTCCCTTCATCTGCTTTGCTTGTCCCCTCGTCTGCCTTGCTCTTCTCTGACCTGCCTTGCTCTTGCCCTCTCCTGCCTTGCTCTTCCCCTCACCTGCCTTGCTCTTCCCCTCACCTGCTTTGCTCTTCCCCTCACCTGCTTTGCTCTTCCCCTCACCTGCTTTGCTCTTCCCCTCACCTGCTTTGCTCTTCCCCTCACCTGCCTTGCTCTTCCCCTCTCTTGCCTTGCTCTTCCCCTCTCTTGCCTTGCTCTTCCCCTCTCCTGCCTTGCTCTTCCCCTCTCCTGCCTTGCTCTTCCCCTCTCCTGCCTTGCTCTTCCTCTCTCCTGCCTTGCTCTTCCCCTCTCCTGCCTTGCTCTTCTCTGACCTGCCTTGCTCTTCCCCTTACCTGCCTTGCTCTTCCCCTCACCTGCCTTGCTCTTCCCCTCACCTGCCTTGCTCTTCCCCTCACCTGCCTTGCTCTTCCCCTCACCTGCCTTGCTCTTCCCCTCACCTGCCTTCCTCTTCCCCTCTCCTGCCTTCCTCTTCCCCTCACCTGCCTTCCTCTTCCCCTCACCTGCCTTGCTCTTCCTCTCTCCTGCCTTGCTCTTCACCTCACCTGCCTTGCTCTTCCCCTCTCCTGCCTTGCTCTTCCCCTCTCCTGCCTCTCCTGCCTTGCTCTTCCCCTCTCCTGCCTTGCTCTTCCCCTCTCCTGCCTTGCTCTTCCCCTCTCCTGCCTTGCTCTTCCCCTTTCCTGCCTTGCTCTTCCCCTCTCTTCCCTTGCTCTTCCCTTCTCCTGTCTTCCTCTTCCCCTCAACTTTCTTGCTATTGCCCTCTCTATCACTTTTCTCACTTACCCCTGCCCATCATCCCTTGCAGACTTCCCTTTATTATTTTATATTTTATGTATGCATTGAGTGTGCAAGGGAATCTGTATCGTTAATTACTTCTACAACTTCCAACAGTTTAATTATAGAGAATTACCTTAAAACTGCTGTGCTGTTTCATGTGGAAATCCTTTTGGTTCCTTGGCACAAATTATGCAAGTTTTTTTTCCTGATTGTTTTAATTAATCATCTTTTTTATAAATTGTGACCTGACCTCAGTAATATAGTCATTTAGCAAACTATTCCTGACATGTCTGAAACAGCCCGGATTCATTAATTTTGAGTGAAAGATAATTTAACAGGGTTAATCTAGTTAAGTTCATGGATCACGTGTTTCCATGTGTGTCCTTAAAATTAATCACTATGAAAAATGGAAGCCTGGAAGAGTTTGTGTTTAATCATTCATTACATAAGAGAGAGAAAGAATATGTGTTTTTTGGTTGGTGGGAGGGTTGTAATGGAGTGAATCCAATGTGAAATAAATATAGATGAGATAAGCAATTGTATTTTTCCTACTACTACTATATATGACCTTTTTTGTAGATCCAATGTTTTTATTTTATATTTAAACATTTGCAAAGTACTGTGGATGTATCTGCTTAGTGGCAGCCTATTAAGTATCCCTGAATGAAAACACATGAACGGTTGACCTTTTCTATCTCATTCTGTTCTCAGAAGTTGTATTCTGCCAGGAAACATTTATGGCTGTAATTTGCTTATCAGTGATGTTTACTATATTCCCGACAAGCTACCCACAACACACTCCCCACAACACTTCCATGCCTAAAAATTAACTCTTTCAGGCAAAAGAAGTAAAAGAGCCTGGTTATTAATGTTTTCACTGTACATACACATGTTCATCTCCTCATGTCACATGTTGCCTCGGGAACTCTTTAAATGGACTTGCATTCACAATTCTCTCTATTCCAATAGATTAGCCACACAGTTTGCAGCATTTTTAAGCGAATGAGAGGGTTAATAAGTTTAGGATAATTTTATAATGGGAGTCATTGGAATGGTCTTCTGAGCCACAGTGAAGCTTAGTGCGCACGCCTGATGAAACTCGGCTGACGTGGCTGATAGCGACCGTTTGTGCCATGAATCCAGCATGTGGACGGCACTACCCAACCCCCCTCAGTCCTTGTCAGCAATCTGCCTGGCAGATTGCTTCCGCTGAGCGACAGCCAAGAGCATCGGTCTCCCCACTTACCCCTCCCACCGCGTGACGTCACTCCCACACCGCTCTACCCCCAGCAAGGGATCAGAATACCTGCAGGATAGCGACAAATCCGGAAATGTTGCACATGTTTTGCGGTAATACATTGCATGCAGTGTCTTACGACGACGCACTCCTTTATACTACAACGCACTGAACGTCACATAAGTGGTTCATTGCTGTGCGGCGAGCCGTGTTACAGAGCGGCCGTTATGCAGCAGCGGCAATGCACCACCGTGAATGTGGCCTTTGAGTATAAAATTAAAAAATCATGTCTAGTTGAAACTGCCTTATGTTCCCTTGGATCTCTCATGTTTTTCTATATCTGTTGTGTTTTAGGTCTTGACCATTACCGGCCGGAGGTTTTTGAACACAGCAGAAAGCTCCTCCTCCACCTACTGATTGCTCTGTCCTGCAGCGGCAATTACTCCTCCATCGCATCGGTCCTCCTGCATGCTCGGGAGGTGAATGAGGCCAAGACACTGACGGTGCAGTCTTCCTGCTCATCGGAATATCCTTATACAGGTTTGTGCCACCAGTGGCTTGATACATACCTGGATCTCTCCTGAGAAGTCATGGCCCACTCAACATTTCCTCTGATTGCTACATCGGGACTCTTCTCTTACACCACTGCATTGAAAAGCACGTCTGACTTTCTGTATGTCCAAAAAGAAAATTATAATAGCTTGGTCGACCTTTTCTGTTTTGGACGTCTCAACGTTCCTGCAGAGTAAATTCAGTATGGATCGGCAGAATTGGATCAGAATCATTCAGTATGGATCAGTTCCAAAACAATCGATTCCTTACTGAAAATAATTGATTCAGGAGTTGATTCCTACCATACACTGCACATCAAATTCCAATAGGTTCCAGAAGGGAGTCTATTGATAGAACTGTAGAGTTGCACTGTTTAGTGCAGTGCAATGCTATAGGCCATCCATTTTCCAATGCTCATGCCCCGCCCCCGATTGGTTTAAATTTTCCATTCTGTCTGATCGATACTCTTGATCGATTTTTAGTCAAAATCACTCGATCTGACCTTTTCAGGGAACGATTCCCAGCAGGTGCATCGAATATGCAAGAAATTGAATGATAACATCAAATGAGTTTATGGGCACCTATAGATGTCCTCTTTCACCCATCTTGCATAGCATTTTTTTTCTATGTATATAATGTGCACCACACTATACTCAGTCCCTTCTACTTTATTATTATTGATTGATATATCTTCCATTGTACTGTACCCTATGAATACATTATAAACAATCGTTTATAATGTATTACTAGGGGTGAATGATCTTTATTATTAATAGGGGTGGATGATCTGTACACACATTACACAGCTTTGAGAGACACAGACACAGAACATTTATATTCTGCTTTTCTCCTGGCGGACTCACAGCAGCCACTAGGACACGCTCTATAGCCAGTAGCAGTGTTAGGGAGACTTGCCCAAGGTCTAATACTAAATAGGTGCTGGCCTAATTAACAGGCAGAGCTGAGATTTGAACCCTGGTCTCCTGTGTCAAAGGCAGAGCCCTTAAAGAGAACCCGAGGTGGGGATCTTAGAATGAAATCTATACACAGAGGCTGGGTCTGGCTATAGTGCCCAGCCTCTGTTGCTAGTTGAATCCCCGCTAAGTCCCCCCTGTGCTCCGCTCTCCCCCATAAACTACAGCCGCGCTGGCGACACGCAGCGTGTCGCAGCGGGGTGTATTTACCTCACTAGTGTCACTCACGCCGCTCCCCCGCCTCCTGCAGAGTGCCGGTCCCCGCCCGCGTCCCTTCCCTCGCCGCTGATTGGAGGGAAGGGACGCGGGCGGGGACCGGCGCTCTGCAGGAGGCGGGGGGAGCGGCTTGAGTGACATTAGGGAGGTAAACAATGCCCGAGAGCACGGACGTAATTTATGGGGGAGAGCGGAGCGCAGGGGGCACTTAGGGGGGGATTCAACTAGCAACAGAGGCTGGACACTATAGCCAGACCCAGCCTCTGTGTATAGATTTCTTTCTAAGATCCCCACCTCGGGTTCTCTTTGACCATTACACTATCCAGCCACTGGGACAAAGGGAAAATATGTTAAGTGATAGTACATTCGATGATGAGAAGCTGTGTAGGAGGGGAAACAGTGGCCAAAGTGTCCTAAATGAGATAGTATGCTTGCCTGAAAAGATGAGTTTAAGTAACAATGTGCCGGGTTGTAAAGTGCATTGTAGACGTGAGTCAGGATTTTGACTTTAGTATCCTTTGTGTGATTGGCAGCCAGTCAAAGGATTGACAAAGGATTGACAGTGGGATAGGACTGGGGAAGGGGAAGGATAGGTGGATGAGCCATGCAGCAGAGTTCATGATGGACTGTATCGGGGCCATACAGTTAGCAGGTAGGCCACAGGACAGAGAGTTACAGTAGTCTAGTCTCCTTGAGTTGTGGGTAGACTGCTGAAGTTACTCTTCAGGGATGATGAAATGGCTTCTAGAACAGAGAAAAAGGGTCCAGTTCAATCTTTCTTTTTATTTGGATGTACCTTGACATGGATAAATGAGAATCCTTCACAGTCCATCTGTATGAGTCTTGGCAGAGACCATGTGCGTGCTGAAGAGAGGAACTCATTGAACACATTCCTTCATTATCTCTTTCAGGAGGGTTTGACTTTCTGCGGGAGTACCAGTCCTCTCCAGTGCCAGACTCTGGCCTGAGCTCCAGCTCTACCTCCTCCAGCATCAGTCTGGGAGGAAGCAGCGGGAACATCCCCCAGATCAGCCAGGAGATTGAAGATGTTGACACATCAGCTGAAACGGATGAAAAAGCCAACAAGTTAATCGAGTTCCTGACCACCAGGTGAGCAGCCGCCTGCCAGAAGCCGATTGCAGCTATCTGTAAATAAACACATTTTTCACAGGGTCAGTGTGATAGGAAGGCAGACTGAGATTGGAGTTATCAGCGTTGTGCAGCTATGAACAGCTCTGTATTGCTTATGCTGGCTTGTTTATTTTTAAAGGAACCCTCCTTTTCTTCTATGATATGCATTTCTGTGGGTTTTTTGAAGTTTTATTTACGTTACACTTTTGCAACACAGTTCTGTTGAAACCACTGTTTGCATGTGCCAACCAGTGTTAACCTCTTTGGCGGTAATCCCGAGCTAGGGTCGGGGGAAAAACCACAGCTCAGAGCGGTAATCCCGACTTGTGCTCGGGGTAGCCGCCGGAGGCTGTATGCAGAGCTATGCGCGCAGCAGGCGTTTCAACATTCTTCCCAGGAGATCTCTACGTCGGCCGCCAATCTTCCGCTCCTCCGAGGCTCTGCTTCCCCCTGGTGTGATCACCACTCGCTTTATGGTTGCAGCGCCACCTGGAGGATGGAGGGAAAACTGCAGCGCTGGAGCCAAGGAGGTGAGTGATTGCTGGAACTGCTGCAGATCTCCCTGCCAGCATGATTTTTTCCACGTTTTAAGGTCTGAAAGGGTGGGAAAAAAATTGTACAACTTTTTGACACTAAAATCTGGAAAGAATCATAACGCCAAGGGGGTTAAAGGAGTAGATGGAATGACTTCTGGTGGTTGTAGTGCAACTGCCTAGATTCTGTAATGAGAGGGACCAGGAACCCAGTGGTGCAGTACTGTAAGGTAAAATTAGATATGAGTAGAGTAGTAGTAGATTATACTCACGAAGGTAGGTTGCTCTCCTGCAACCACCGACAGACAAACCATTTCACAGGTTCTGTCCCACTACCTCCGGTCACTAACAAATGCGGTTGTGAGCGCCTCTTTAATTCTAGTATTAAAGAGGCGCCCACACCCGTGACTACTTCTGACTTAGGTACTTGTCATTGACCTGAGGAAGCGGGCCAGGACCTGTGAAACGTGTTGTCTTTTTGTGCATCATTAAAAAATAATTCTATGTGGTTTGTTCATTGGTGGAGGTAAGATCTATTTACTCCTAAACTTTATGATTTAAAATAAGATACAGTTTGGGTGCCTCCTACAAGTCTTGTCATTTAGTGTTAAAGGAGAACTCCACTGTGATTTAAAGCAAACCTGAGATAAACAATTGTATCAATAGTTCTAATCCTAAACAGGACTTTCCGTAAACCCTATATAATTATTTTGTATTTAAAGGAAAATTCTATTTTTAAGGAGCTCACTATCTAACCCCTACCATAGTCATGTCCATCATAGTCTTGTGCCAATTTGTTTGGGTAGGCAATTAATTTATCTGTATGTTTTTGAGCTGTAATGCCCGGAGGAAACTTACAAAGACATGGGGAGAATTCTGTGCAGATAGTGCTCTGGTTGGGATTAAAATCGGGGACCCAGCATTGCAAGGCGATAGTGCTATCCAGTATGCCACCGTGCTGCCCAGCATGCCGGCATGCCCAGTTCCAGCGCACTGGGCATGTGCGGTTCGTGAAACATGCATGGACAGTGTGTGTACACATTCATGGTATGGGCACTTTTGGATGACTGTCTGCGAGTTGAACAGTTTAACCACTTAATGACAAGCTGACTTATAAAGAAGTTCTGCTAGAGCCTCTTAACGGTCAAACAGTGCTGCTGCCACTGTGCGCCTGCACGTGCGCGCCCCTGCACGTGCATTCCCTTGCACGTAAAAATAGTGAAAAAAAAACCACCATCGAAAAAAATACACCTTTATTTTCAAATAATATATTGTCACCATAATTTGTACTAGGGACATAATTAAAATCATGTGATAACCAGGACAAATAGGAAGATAAAATGTAGTAGTGTTTATATTAAAACTATAGGGGATGATATTGGGGAAATAGTGTATTAGTTTAATTTTTTTCCTTGTTTTTCCCTTTAAAATGCATAGAAAATAAAGTAATTACTGAAAACCAATATCAACCCCAAAAAGCCCAATTGTTGGTTAAAAAAACCCAAGATATAGATCATTTAATTGTGATTAGTAGTGATTAAGCTATTGGCAAAAGAAAGGAATGAGCTCTGAAAGGTGAAAATCGCTCTTGTCCGTTAGGATAAAAAACGATTTGGGGTGAAGTGGTTAAGCAAGCTTAACCTCCCTGGCGGTAAGCCCGAGCTGAGGTCGGGCTATGCCGCCGGGAGGCACCGCTCAGGTCCTGCTGGGCCGATTTGCATAATTTTTTTTTTGTTACATGCAGCTAGCACTTTGCTAGCTGCGTGTAACCTCCGATCGCCGCCGATCCGCCGCTATCCGTCGCGCCGCAGCCGCCCCCCCCCCCCCCCAGAACCCGTGCGCTGCCTGGCCAATCAGTGCCAGGCAGCACTGTGGGGTGGATCGGATTCCCCTTTGACGTCACGGCGTCGGTGACATCATCCCGCCCCGTTGCCATGGCGACGGGGGAAGCCCTGCAAGAGATCCCGTTTTTTGAACGGGATCTCTTGATCTCCGATCGCCGAAGGCGATCGGAGGGGCTGGGGGGATGCCGCTGAGCAGCGGCTATCATGTAGCGAGACGTTGTCTCGCTACATGAAAAAAAAAAAACGTATTTGCTGCCCCCTGGCGGATTTTAATAAACCGCCAGGGAGGTTAAAGAGACACGGAAGCGAAAAAAAAAATTTATATGATTTGTATGTGTAGTACAGCTAAGAAATAAAACATTAGGAGCAGAGACATAAGTCTAATTGTTTCCAGTACAGGAAGAGTTAAGAAACTCCAGTTATCTATGCAAATGCGCCATTGAGCTCCACGACTTTCAAAGTTGCAGAGAGCTCTGTCTTCTGAAGCTTGTTATCTCAACTGTCAGTCACTGTATTTTCTTTTCCCCTCCAGAGGACAGGTCAAAAGTTCACTGGGCTGCTCTGTAAAATCATTTAGAATACTGAGTAGTGTGTAAACTGCAAATATTAGAGAATGATGTAATGTTATAAAAAAAAAACTATATAACTGAAAATAGAAATATGAGAATATTTTCTTTGCTACTAATGTTCTAGTAATTATCCGTACTACACAACCAATTCATTATATCTTTTTTTTTTTTTTACTTCAGTGTCTCTTTAACCAGTTCAGCCTTTCTGGACGAACTTACTCATCCAGATAGGCTCTGCCGCTGCCGCCGCATGGTGTGTGCGATCGGGCGCGCTCCAGCCGCTAGCCCCCCTATCAGTGAATGGGAATATAATTCCCATTCACCGATCTAAGTCCCCTGGAGAAATACCGACACTTTCTATTCAGAGAGCGCAGTATTTCTGCCCGGAAAAAAGTTTCCCAGCCTCTTTGTAGTTCCGGGATGCGAGAACGTTCACATCCAGGACTTTTTTGACTTGTGGCCAAATAGTAAACTGCACCCACATACATTTTTTATTAAACAATTATATTATTTTACATGTAAAATTGGCTGTTTCCCTCCCACACCAAAAATTACCCAAATACATTCCATGTATAAACGCTGTAGAAATAAATTGCAATGTGCCCTGTGTGTTGGTTTAGCTTCATCAGATGGTAATTAGCCTTATCAGTAGCTGTGACTCACAAGGGAGCCATGGCTCTGGCTTGCTCTGCTTCTTCAGGAAAGACAGAGGCTTAACCCATTTCGTTTTCCCTGCACAGTTCATCCTGTTAAAACTTGAAGTAAAGGCTGCTTCAGACGGGCGTTTTTGTGGCGTTTAACGCAGCGTTTCAGACGCAGCGTTTTTTGGGATCTACTGCCATCCCATGCAAGTGAATGGGAGCGTTTAGAACTGGCTTTTGCAGGCTTTCATGAAAGCCTGGCAGTAGATCCCAGCGTTGCGTCTAGTCTCAAAAGCAACATGCTGCTTTCAGAGGCGGTAAACGCGAGGAAACAATAGCAGAGACCAGAACTGCTAGCCTTGAACGCTTTTCAAAAGCCTTCAAAAGCTAGCTTTTAAACGCTGGCGTTTGAACGCAATGCCAAGCAAAAGCTCAGCAGACGCCCGTGTGAACCAGCCCTAAATCTGAGCCGGAACCTTAAAAAGAAAAAACATACTACCAGATTAGGAAAGGGGGGGACTAGTAGGATCAGGTAGTGTTGACCGTTGCTCTTAGATGCTTTTCTACCTTATGCTAGGTACACACCATACAATTTTCTGGCAGATTTACTTGCCAGATCGTTTATTTCCAACATGTCCGATCTGAATTTCGATCGATTTTTTTTTTCTTTTTTCTTTTTAAATGTAATAGTTTTTTTCCATCATTTTTTGATAGTTTTTCATAGAACTGAACAAAAACCGATAAAAAAAATCGAAAAAATAATCAAAAAAAGATCAGATATTGAAAAAATCCATCGAAATTCAGATCGGACATGTTGGAAATAATCGATCTGGCAAGTGTAAATCTGCCAGAAAATTGTATGGTGTGTACCTACCATTAGTTTTGCTTTACAAAGAAAAAACTAAAAATTCCAAAATGATAATGAAGAAAACAGGTTATCCTGCTATGGCTAATCTTTTAAAGTAGAAAGGTAGTCTGAGTTTAGAGTCCACTGGCTATAATCAGGTATGACCACCCAACCATTTTGCACTTGTACACAGATCTCTGCATCTTTTGTAGAGGCGGATCCCAAATACTGTAAGTTAAAATAACTGTTGCAGATTATCAGAGCTAATCTTTATAGCACTCTGTGAAGAATATCTGATAAGTAAACTTGTTCTGTACGTTTACAAACCACAGTTTATTCAGCATGCAGCTTTTCTACATTCTGTGAATAGTATAATGCCAGACATCAGTGAGCCCCAGGAGGGGACGATCCTTATACGGAGGGAACTTTACTTCCAAAAATAGTCTGCTTTGCTTATCCGATTGGCTGGCCTGTTTTTCAGATAGATGGTTTGAGGCAGTATTTTTTTTGAAGTACAGGTAGTCCCCCGTTCACATTAGCGGTGAGCGGAACATATACTGTACAAACGGTCCGGTGTGCGAACAGATCCAATGTTAAACCAACGGATCCGTTCACATCCATCCGCTTATACGGATCCGTTGTCCGTTCCGCTCAACGGACAAAAAAATGCAGCAGGACCTACGGTAATTTCCCGGACTGGAAACGGAAAGTTTTGCAGCTACTTAGGAACAAATAGAAAACGGACAGTTTACAGCACACTGGCTGTAAAAACTGATAGTATTTACCTGATCCTGATGGCCGGTTCCGTGAAAAATCGCAAATGTGAACCAGGCCTTAATGAATGAGATAGGGACGGTAGGTTCATTCTGAACCTGAATCAGTTCTTAAGTCAGAACACTGCCATCTCTGTCCCCTGTGCCTCCAATGTCCCCCTCTGTGTCACCTCTGTTCCCATTCCCTCAGTGTCTCCATCTGTGGCACCTCCCCTCCATGCTTCCACTGTGTCCCTCTGTACCACCTGTGATCCCTGTCCCCCTTTATACCTCCTTCGGTCCCTCTTTATCCATGGCTGGATCACAGGTTTGCTTTAATATGTGCTTGGAACTCACTATATAGTTTATTGTACCACATCAAAATTTAATTTTACTGAGTTTAAAAACTATTTTTCTTAGAATTTTTTTGATATTGATTTTTTCAAAAACTATTGTCTGTTTGAAAAAAATGTTTTTGACTTGTTCCCATTTTCTTGCCATTCGTACCAGCGGGTCGTTTGTAAGTCAGGGTCTACCTGTATTTCAAAACCACCTTTATGTGAAATTCCATTGGTTTCTAAAAGAACGCGTCGCATAGACTGTCACAGTTGGCTTTTGCCTGGACACACGTGTAAAACATTGTTTTAGTGCGCAAAGCTTTCTTCTAGCTCTTGGCTTGCATTACCCTTATAGTGGTAGTCTGTCACACCCAAAAATGGCAGGCAAATGTTCAAAAAATGCTTATCTAACATCTCAGAAATCGCTGTGCAAAACGATAGCAAAATCCTAAGTGATTGCGATAGCGATTTGCAAACGCAAGCGGGTGCCGGGCATAAGGCTGAGGCACACTGACCATCATTTTACGTTGTGTTTGCGTTTTGAAAAACACTTTCTCATTCACTTGTACGAGAATTGCAGGAAAATTGCTGCAATTTAAACAAAAAAAACAAACGTTGCAAAATCAATGCAATCAAGGCCAGAGAGCTTATCTACACATTCTGTTCATAATACTAAAAGCCTGCAGGCCCTCATACTACATAAGTGTTAATATTGGCCAATTAAAATTGGATGTGTGTGCACCCTTAGTAAAGGCTTCCTGAAACTGTCGTTTCAGGCACCATGTGTTGCATACGGGTCGTCAGGCTGAGCCGCATTGAGCGGTACAAGAGACAGCTGAGATCCATTCTTTGCTATTATAATTTCACTATGGAGTCAGAGCAATTTACACTATAAACTCCCACATTTCATAGGTGACCTTGGAGATCTGTGCTCAGATTGTCACGTATATCACATGCTAACGAGAGTGGAACATTTCTCTGAAATATTCTGAAGGCAGAGCTGTAACATTTATTTTCTTTCCTCTAATCCCAGCGTACTGCAAAGCACTTCAGCTATCTGAAAAATGCTTCCCCCCCTTATCTGTCACCACTGCTCCAGAAAATAGGTGTAGTGCAAACAGAGATCAACAGTGCCATCTGCTGCTGTACCAGTCATTGCTACATGAGTGCAGAAATACGGAATAGAAAGGTTTTCACACCCAGTACAATTTTTATGTTTGAAAACCAGCATTGCCTTCCTGAAGAAAGTTGTGCTTAAAGCGAACCTTCTCTCTGCTCTAATAGATAAGCAACAGAATAATAACCTTTAGAGAATGATTCTTTGTTACAGCTGATACAAATCCTGCAATAAATCTGCAGTGTCTACTTCCTGCTTTCATGGAAGCAGACATAGGGTTAACATCCTGTGTTTGAAAATTAGCTGCTCTGCCAAGGCGGCCAGTTAACACAACTAAGAGATCACATGACAGTTGGGATAAGTCACAGATGAGTAGGAATTAGACAGACTAAACTCTTTAAATACATACAGGGTGCATTTCTCTATGTTTTCCTTCTGTCCTGTGCAAGAGTTCAGGTCCACTTTAAAGATCATTGCCACCAATGTGTACATTTGTAAGATACCATACCAACATACAGTGCTTTGCAAAAGTATTCGGCCCCTTTAAGTTTTCCACATTTTGTCACATTACTGCCACAAACATGAATCAATTTTATTGGAATGCCACATGGAATACCAACACAAAGTGGTGTACACGTGAGAAGTGGAACAAAAATCATACATGATTCCAGACATTTAAAAAAAAATAATTGGGGGTGTGCGTAATTATTCGGCCCCCTGAGTCAATACTTTGTAGAACCACCTTTTGCTGCAATTACAGCTGCCATTTTTTTAGGGTATGTCTCTACCAGCTTTGCACATCTAGAGACCGAAATCCTTGCCCATTCTTCTTTGCAAAACAGTCAGTCAGATTAGATGGACAGCGTTTGTGGACAGCAGTTTTCAGATCTTGCCACAGATTCTCAATTGCATTTAGATCTGGACTTTGACTGGGCCATTCTAACACATGGATATGTTTTGTTTTAAACCATTCCATTGTTGCCCTGGCTTTATGTTTAGGGTTGTTGTCCTGCTGGAAGGTGAACATCCGCCCCAGTCTCAAGTCTTTTGCAGTCTCTAAGAGGTTTTCCTCCAAGATTGCTCTGTATTTGGCTCCATCCATCTTCCCATCAACTCTGACCAGCTTCCCTGTCCCTGCTGAAGAGAAGCACCCCCAGAGCATGATGCTGCCACCACCATATTTGACAGTGGGATGGTATGTTCAGAGTGATGTGCAGTGTTAGTTTTCCACCACACATAGCGTTTTGAATTTTGGCCAAAAGGTTCCATTTTGGTCTCATCTGACCAGAGCACCTTCTTCCACATGTTTGCTGTGTCCCCCACATGGCTTGTGGCAAACTGCAAACGGAACTTCTTATGCTTTTCTGTTAACAATGGCTTTCTTCTTGCCACTCTTCCATAAAGGCCAACTTTTGTACAGTGCACGACTAATAGTTGTCCTATGGACGGATTCCCCCACCTGAGCTGTAGGTCTCTGCAGCTCGTCCAGAGTCACCATGGGCCACTTGACTGCATTTCTGATCAGCGCTCTCCTTGTTTGGCCTGTGAGTTTAGGTGTACGGCCTTGTCTTGGTAGGTTTACAGTTGTGCCATACTCCTTCCATTTCTGAATGATCGCTTGAACAGTGCTCCGTGGGACGTTCTAGGCTTTGGAAATCTTTTTGTAGCCTAAGGCCCCGTTCACATTGCACGCTTTCCCATCCGCGTTTCGGGAACGTGTGCAGGAGGCAGACACGCACGACATCAGACAGTGCATAGACTGCCCTGTCTGATGTTCACACTGCATGCATTCCGGACCAGTGCGGTCCAGAAACGCATGCTGCACACATTTTTTGCTGAAACACGCGGCTGACCCATTCACTTCAGGTGAATGGGATCAGCCACGCAACGTATAGAAATGCGATAGTACAAACTATGAGATAGAGTAAAGGAGGAGTGAGACCTGATTGAATACAAATCAGTCTTATTCAAAAATACAAAACTTTATTCAAACATATGCTCATTATTAAAAACTGCAAGATAAAATTCCCACCATATAGCCCATCCCCCACCCCATCCATGCACATACCCACCCAGGCGTCCCCTATACTCTCCCCCTCCTAAACATAGATGTATCTCTGGATCGTGTGCACACGTGTTAATGGCTGCGCAGCCCTACAAAAATAGATCAAAACCTTGTTATGAAAAAATGTTGCCAAATCCCTCACAAGCAGAGATTTATGGATATCATAGGAAGTTCATTTGAAAAATGGATTCCAGAACATTCATCCAGTACATAATGATTTCTTCATATCATATAGCCTCCTATTTTGTGCACATGATCATCCATTGAAACAAATGGAGTACTCAGCGTCCCATCAGGCTAGCAAGTCACCTCAGTATAGTATGTTGATATAGCAGAGTGCAGTCCTGTATTATAGCATAGCATAGCACATGCAGTGTGATTCCTAAAGAACTTTTGGCAAACAAGCACATCAAGTAGCAGCATGTATCAATTGAAGCAGCAGCAAAGCACATCCAGTGCTAGCCAATTCACAAAGCAAAACAAGCAGACAAGGTGCATGGCAATATGATCAATGTCACTATGCAGGCCGCATGTGCAGTTGAGGTGCCCTCAGGGCTCTTACTGTATCCACCGGTCTGGGGCCTTGATGTTGGCCTGCTATGACAGAGCCTGGAAAGACTAGCCGAGTCTCTGGTGATGGAGGTGTGGAGAGAAGGATGCAGCACCTGGTTTAGGCAGCATGGAGGCATGGAGGGTAAGACCTCATGGTGGAGGACGGCGTCCTCGATCGATTTCGCCGGACTCTGCCGGCTTCTTCAGGAGGCGTGTCTCTCTGTGGACCACGCTGCGTCTATGTGCAGGCCGCCGTCCAATCCGACCGCAGGTACGGCATCTCCCGCCCCCACACCAGGGCCAATGCGAGCGGACGGGCGGAGCGGGCAGACAAGACGGGCGCGCCCAATAGCACACCCGGCGCGTCCGCCAAGCCCCGCCCCCCCGCACGCAGGCCCCGGGGAAGGGGCGGGAGACGCCAAAGCAGCCGGATCAGACGGCGGCAGCACAAACAGACACAAGCGTTCCACATCCCATCCCAAAACAACATCACAAAGACAAAATAACTATACAGTCATAATTATTATTCGCAATTAGAAAACGCCTAACATATGTATATGTGGCTTTGCAAAACAACGAATCTAAATGGATAATTTTAAATCACAGTACATATAATTCCGCTCACTCTTACGTTTTTGACTACCCCCACCATAAAAAAAAAGGAAGAGATGTGCGTACATGCACATCCCTATCCAGATGGGGATCAAGCCAATTATGGCATAAACACAAATCAAGAAATTTTCTCCCTAAACATCATGCGGAAAACTAGATATGAGATGCCCCAGCAGGGAGCCCCCAAAGCCCCTCCTACTAGAAGAGCAAAACAGACCCTTCAGGTGTGGGATGCTGCACCAGAAATCCCTAAGGTGGCAGAAAGGGAACATAGCTTGTGTTTTCATTGAGGCCTGGTTCCTTAGTTGCCTCCAAATCAAATATCCACCTTGCTTCACGTTGTAGAAGCAAGCGATCCATGTTACCACCTCTTGCAGAGTTATGAATTCTGTCCAGACCAACAAAGCGCACATGTTGAAACCTACCACCGTGAGCGGACTTGAAATGTTTCGCCACGGGAGTAAGGTTATTATAATTTGGACTCTTAATACTTGCAATATGTTGCGAGATGCGTGTACGAAATTCATTCTTGGTCTTTCCCACATAAAAGGCCCCGCAAGTGCAGAGCAGCAAGTAAACCACAAGAGTAGTACTACAATTTACATAGTGTGGGAAACACCAATCCCGGCAATCCGGGAGGCGGACCGATCTGCCCACCTGAATGTAACGGCATACCGAACAACCACCACAAGTATATGTACCAGTCACCTTACAGTGCTTTTTGTTGGCCCGAGGATCGACAAAATGACTGTTAACCAAAAGATCCCGTAGGGACGGTGCCCTCCGAAATGAATAAAGGGGAGTTTGTGTTAACACTGTGCTCAATTTGGCATCGTTAGTGAGGATATGCCAATGCCTATCCAATATCCTCGAAACCTCTTGATGCTGTGCCGAGAATCTGGTGCAGAACCTGATTGCCTCTGACCGCTCGCTGGCGGGACATCTACTTCTATCCAATAGGGCAGATCTGTTACTAGCATTAGCTCTCTTATAAGCCTTGATAAGAGTCTTATTCTTATATCCTCTTTGTCTGAATCTCGATCTCAGCTGCAGGGCCTCCCTCTGAAAAGCATCATCCTCTGAACAGTTGCGTCAAATCCGCAAATACTGTCCAGTAGGGATACCGTTAATAGTATGTTTTGGATGAAAGCTTTCTGCTCTCAGAAGTGCATTTGTTGCCGTTTCTTTCCTATATAAACTTGTAGAGACAAGGCCCGCAGTCGAGACCGAGATCAGAAGATCCAGAAATGGAACCTCCACATGACTCATGTGCATAGTAAACCTGAGGTTCCAGATGTTTTTATTGATAGTTGTAATAAATTGTAGCAATAATTCTTTGCCACCCGTCCAAAAAAGCAAGATATCGTCAATGTACCTGTGCCAGGCCAATGCGTGGCACAGGTACATTGCCAGGCCCTCATCGGAAAACAGCTCCCTCTCCCACGCCCCCAGGTACAGGTTGGCATACGACGGAGCACACGTGGTGCCCATCGCTGCCCCCTGCACCTGGAGGTAGTGGGTGTCCTCAAACAAAAAAATATTGTTTCTCAAAATGAAATCCAGAAGGGTCAGCAGAAACATATTATGTGCAGTATTCTGTATGCCCAACTCCCCCCCAAAAAAATCGTAACAGCCTCCACACCTAAATCGTGTGGTATACTTGAATAGAGGGCCTCCACGTCCAGAGTCACAAGCAACACACCAGGGGGAAGCTGTAGATTTTCCAAAATCTGCAATAAGTATGATGAATCTCGAACATATGATGGTAATGCACAAACGTGCGGCTGAAGATGTCTATCTATATATGCGCTTGCCCGTTCAGTAAGGGATCCCCTACCCGATACAATCGGGCGCCCCGGGGGTTTTTTGAGGTCTTTATGAACTTTGGGAAGTGAATAGAATGTTGGTAAAACCGGATTAAGTACTTTCAAAAACGTCACTACATCCAAATCAATTACCGTGCTGGAAAAAGCGTCGTTGATTATTGCAAATAGCTCCCCCTGGCAGCGTGCAGCCCTGGACGGGGAGACCCTCACATAACAATCCTGATTTCTCAAGATATCCAGGCACATCTCTCTGTAACGCTCAGCCCTCATCAGCACAATGTTTCCCCCTTTATCTGAGGGTTTAATAACCCATTTTTTGTTTAACATTAGCTCTGCAAGTGTGTTGCGTTCAGCCAAATCCAGATTGTCACCGTCTGTCTTATGTCCTCTTAGTTTAGAAATGTCCCTTTCTACCACCTCCATAAAAGTTTTCAAATTAGAGAAAAGAGAAAAAGGTGGAAATTTTTTTGAAGTGTTCCGTAGTCCCACCTCCTCTAGAGTAGGGACAAAATAAGATGCGTATACATTTGTATGTTCAACTTGAGAACAAGCCTCAGTATCTCCTTGTAACTCTTTTAAAGCTTGGATGATAGCAAGATCCTCATCTGACCACGGCTTCTCTAAAATGCTTGAGGGGATTTTTTTAGGTTTATCACCGTAGAGGGCCTGTAATAAAATACGTCGTCCAAACAAATGCAGATCAACTATTGTATCAAACACATTTATATTGTATGTGGGACAAAACCCCAAACCCTTCGATAATAATGACAGATATTCCTGAGGGATCTCCTCATCTGTCAAGTTGATAACTTCTAGATCTGCACTTGGGGCTTTGGCTCCTCTACTGTTGGTTTCTGTCACCTTCCCACCTTCTGCCCAGTGGCTAAAAAAGCCGAGGCCGAAGATGAGGAAGGTAACCCACCATCTGAATCCTCCTGACATGACGACTCCGTATCCTTGCTGATGTTGTCCTGTTCTTTATTCTTTTTACTCCCTGTTTTACTTGGGTTCTGCCCAACCTGTTTCTGTCTTAAGTTGTTGAGCGTTTTGAATTTTGGCCAAAAGGTTCCATTTTGGTCTCATCTGACCAGAGCACCTTCTTCCACATGTTTGCTGTGTCCCCCACATGGCTTGTGGCAAACTGCAAACGGAACTTCTTATGCTTTTCTGTTAACAATGGCTTTCTTCTTGCCACTCTTCCATAAAGGCCAACTTTTGTACAGTGCACGACTAATAGTTGTCCTATGGACGGATTCCCCCACCTGAGCTGTAGGTCTCTGCAGCTCGTCCAGAGTCACCATGGGCCACTTGACTGCATTTCTGATCAGCGCTCTCCTTGTTTGGCCTGTGAGTTTAGGTGTACGGCCTTGTCTTGGTAGGTTTACAGTTGTGCCATACTCCTTCCATTTCTGAATGATCGCTTGAACAGTGCTCCGTGGGACGTTCTAGGCTTTGGAAATCTTTTTGTAGCCTAAGGCCCCGTTCACATTGCACGCTTTCCCATCCGCGTTTCGGGAACGTGTGCAGGAGGCAGACACGCACGACATCAGACAGTGCATAGACTGCCCTGTCTGATGTTCACACTGCATGCGTTCCGGACCAGTGCGGTCCAGAAACGCATGCTGCACACATTTTTTGCTGAAACACGCGGCTGACCCATTCACTTCAGGTGAATGGGATCAGCCACGCAACGTATAGAAATGCGGATGGCGTGCGTTCGTATGCGTTGCGTTTCGAACACACGGCCATCCGCATTTCATAATGTGAAAGTGGCCTAAGCCTGCTTTAAATTTCTCAATAACTTTATCCCTGACCTGTCTGGTGTGTTCTTTGGACTCCATGGTGTTATTGCTCCCAATATTCTCTCTCTCTCTCTTCCTCTGAGGCTGTCACAGAGCAGCTGTATTTGTACTGACATTAGATTACACACTGGTGCACTCTATTTAGTCATTAGCACTCATCAGGCAATGTCTAAGGGCAACTAACTGCACTCAGACCAAAGGGGGCTGAATAATAACGCACACCCCACTTTGCAGTTATTTGTAAAAAAATGTTTGGAATCATGTATGATTTTTGTTCCACTTCTCACGGGTACAGCACTTTGTGTTGGTCTTTCATGTGGAATTCCAATAAAATTGATTCATGTTTGTAGCAGTAATATGACAAAATGTGGAAAACTTCAATACTTTTGCAAACCACTGTACCATCAGCACATGGTGCATTCTGTAGTTGCTTATTGTATATACACTGTGGTGTTTGTTTTGCATTGTATGTTATCGGTTTGGCCATGGCACACCTAATATCTGCCTTGTATACTCTGCCCAAGGTAACCCCTCATCTTTAAACCACAGGTGTCGAACTGCAGTCCTGGAGGGCCATATCTATGTCGGGTATAGAATGGACTGAGAAATGGAGAAATGTGTTCTACCTGTTGTACCACACATTTCCTGATTCAGTCCCATCAATAAATTTAAGCTGTGCCAAAAACCTGTAAGGACCTCGGTCCTTGGGGACTGGATTTTTGACATTCCTATTTTAGACTGAATAGATGTCCATTCAGTGTACCAGCACTGAGACTGCTGCCTTGATATGTGTAAAATATCGAGCATAGAAGAAATAGCTGCAGTCTTCCCTCCTGGAGAGGCTGTCCCTTCACGTGCAAAGAAAGTCCAAGAAGTGGGGTGGATGTTTGCCTCTTTTTATGTATTGCCCCATACAAAAATGCATTTATGATCCCACTTCTCTTATAGTGCTACTTTCCTGGCCTGTCGGTATTTTCTTCTGGCACTATGATCAAATGTGAGCAGCAAATACAATAAATAAGGAGAAAAAGGGTCAATGATTGAAATACCAAAGCATGTGATGTTTCTCCTCAGAACAGCTTGTTCATGTACATTGCTCCACTTAGCTCCTTATTCTATATCGAAAAGTGTCCTTATGTTTGCAGAGCCTTTGGTCCACTCTGGTGCCATGAAGATATCACACCCAAAAACCAGAACTCGAAAAGTATGGAACAGCTCACCAACTTCATGCGCCATGTGGTGTCTGTGTTCAAAGACTCCAAGTCAGGTAACTACTCTGTAATTTTTTGTTTCGGGGTACTTATGTAAACAGAACTTGTGAATGAACTAGTGTCCATGAGAAGAAAAAAAATAAGTCTAATCTAAAATGAAATGTAAGCCTCAAAAAAAAAAAAAAATCAAATACTGTATACAAAGGAATTTGGTATTGCTCCACACAGGGCTGCGTGGAGTCAGATGATTTTTGTACCCACTTCATAGCCCTCCAAGGGCTGTGGAGTCGGAGTCGAGGAGTCAGTCATTTTGGCTACCTGGAGTCGGTGGTTTGATAAACTGAGGAGTTGGAGTTGGATGATTTTTGTACCGATTCCACAGCCCTTGCGCCACACGCAGTGTGTTATCAGGTGAAAGGTGCTGAATGGTCTGTAAAACAGAGTAAAGATATAGGCCTCAATTCACTAAGCTTTATCAAACACTTTATCGAACGTTTGATAATTTACCTCATAGGTAAAAACTAATTTCGAATTCACTAAGGTGTTATATATTTATTGAATGTTTTATCAATAAAACGTTCAATAAATCTTTAACACCTTAATGAATTAATAATTTACCTCAAGGGTAAAATCTAATTTTGAATTCATTAAGGTGTTGTATATTTATCGAATGTTTTATCAATAAAATGTTCAATAAATCTATAACACCTTAGTGAATTCGAAATTAGTTTTACCTATGAGGTAAATTATCAAACATTCGATAAAGTGTTTGATAAAGCTTAGTGAATTGAGGCCATAGTGACCACTTTGATCCCACTTATATGTCTCCTCACACATTTCAGAACAATTGTATTGATATCCTTTTTCTCAGCTCGTCCTTCATGGGCCTTCCTGTGATAGCCTACGATATCATACAGGGTTATATGGGAGCTGAAGCTTGAGTGGGTTGTTTTTTTTTTGGGGGGGGGGGGCTTGGTACCCTATTCCCTTCAGATAAGGAACCACTGATGATTGTTTTGGTGTATGTGTTTTCTTCCACAGGCTTCCATTTGGAGCAGCACCTGAGTGAAGTGGCCCTACAGACCGCTCTAGCCAGCTCTTCCCGCCATTATGCAGGCCGCTCATTCCAGATACTGCGAGCTCTGAAGCAGCCACTCTCAGCCCATGCTTTATCCGACCTTCTGTCTAGATTGGTGGAGGTCATTGGGGAATACGGGGATGAAATTCAGGTATTATTCAGCTCTCAGCAGTAGTGTGTGTGCGCGCGCGTGCATGTGTGCTTTCAGGTGTGCGTGCGTGTGCCTGCAGGCGCGTGCATGTGTGTGTAAGATTCAAGCAGCTTTCTCATTCTCATGGCGTAAGTCAGTGAGGTTTGAAGCAGAAAATTCAAAATGGTTCTCGCAACATTTGGTTATGAAAATAATCATGGCAGTGGCCCAGTTTTTCCTTTAAAGCTACAATGTACATCTGTTAATGTTCAGCAAAATTTACCAGTCAAGGGATTGCATTTCTCAAAAGTTGGCAGCTTATGTTGTTACTGCATCTAGCATCCTGGCTTTGTGTTTTTATGCAGAGACTGCTGCGGTACGCTGGCAAAATGAATAGTAAAGCATCTACATTCAGGGCCATATTTCTGGATTTTCTTTTCTGTAGATTTCTGGAAAGGCCGCAGAGGCCCATGCCTTGGGCGGTGGCTGCTCAATGGGGCAACTGAACATGAAAGTGGGGTTACTACATATGAAAGAGGGGTCTGAAAATGCGGAGCACCACATGAAAAGGGGAAAGTGATCCCTAAGAGAGCTGTTCATGAAAAGAGGGGCTGCTATACATGGGTGAGACAAATGGAAGAGGGGGCTGTGCAGGGAATGGGAGGGGTACTACTGTAAACCCCTTTTTTAGCAAAGGCCGCGGTTCACAAAATCAGTACAAGTGTGAGGGGTTCATTTGGAATGTTGGCTCAAAGCAATTCAAATGTAGCTGCAGTCTCTTTGCAACACAAATACTAGTAACACAAACTAGAGTTTTTTTCTCACGTCAGTTTGGTACAGTGACTTATATGCTGACTAGCCCATTGCATAAGTCCCACCAAGAAAGTGTCATTAGACCTATTGCCATGATTTAACAAAATTGGTGCAAACCCCTTGATGGAAGTAATAGACTACTAAGGCATAGGAAACTAAAAGGTAAGAATAGGCAGGTAGTGTTGCGGACTTGCCTGGTGATCCGGTCTTCTTGCTGTAATGTTTTCTGAGTTCCTGTCTCAGAACAAGTATACTGATCAGGATGCCAGTATTAATATGTGCTTCAGAAATTACTACAGCAAAAAGAATAGCAGAACAGTCAGGCAACTGATATTTACTTTAAGATAAATAAAATGACAGCCTCCTTGTTTCTCTCACTTTAAGATTTCTTTACCTGGAACTCCCATAAAACATTAAATCTGGTTGTCTGCGAGAACCCAGCCACCTTCCTTGACCCATTAGGCAATTACTTTTACAACTTTTTCATTCTTATTCGTAAAGCCCAACTAAACCTAAAATTGAACAAGGCAAACTTTGAAAACAGTCATGTTGAGTAATGTAAAATAGAATTATTACCCCTGGAACTGACATTTTTAAGGCATGTATCCCTTGGCAAACTGTGTTTGCATGCACTTTGCACTTATCCATACAGGTACTAGACCTCTCCGCCCCACCCCATTTTCTTTTAGCAGAGCTGAGGTCTTACAGCAACTCCCTGCCTACTTCCTGTGAACTAAGTTTTTCCCTCTACATGGTTTCTGTTAAGCTGCAGAAGTGCTTGGAAATGTAAACTGGCATCTACTGTTACTCTTGATATTGGGGTGACACATGGTCAAACCCGATTGACCTATTTAGCTGTTGACTCCAGAGAGGACATTATGCAACTTATACTGCAGTTCCAAGCAAGTTTAGCCTATGTAAAATGGTGTTCTGCCCTCAACTTTGATTGAGTACACTGTTTATAGTCACTAATCCTGATTGCTATTAGACCTATTCGACTTTGCTGTGTTTAATTTTGGTTTAGATGGGCTTTGAAGACCATTGGTAATAATGACCATACAGGTCTGCCACAGAGTATAGGAGAGGATGAGTGTGTGATCACTGGGGTGAATTACAGGCTTTTAACAGTAGTTTTAATATTTCTAGGGCTATGTGATGGAAGTTCTGCTTACTCTGGAGGCAGCAGTGGATAACCTATCAGACTGCCTGAAGAACAGTGATCTACTAGCTGTCTTGTCCAGGTAAAGTTATACCTGCGTTTTTTTTGTTAAGCAGTTTGTATTAACTATACCCTTAACTGAGTGGATTGTAATAATGACCAAACATAGGCTTTTTTTTTTCACTAAAGCACTTCAGGGCTGGAGAACATAAGCCATCTAAAAAAAACTTGGATAGTCTGCTTTTGCGTGGCAAAGGTTAGCCCGAATGAAATAGTGGTATGTTATTGCTTTTTCACACACGCACCTGCAGGAAGAACATTGTTTTTAGCCTCCCTGGCAGTTTGGAATAGCCTGACTCGCCCAGGGAAAAATAGCCGAAAACTGTATGGACAAGTCAGGCTCGCCCAGCAGTTCTAAGGCAGCGTTACACTTTTTACATTAAAATGTGTGTTTGTGTGCAAATGTTTGTATGCCGTGGACACCTGTATGTGACAATTTGCACACAAACTCAAATTTGAATAAGCAAAACACATGCGAAAAATTGCATGTTTTTTGGCAACAAAGTTGAAGCGTTATTGTGGCCTGGGAAAAGAGGGAGAATTAAATTATTTTTTTACAAAGCACCGGCATTTTCCGTGGGGCTTCTATACCCAAGTTCGCCAGTCCTAAAGAGTAACACAGACCTGGGCTTCAAGGAGGGTAGGGTTAACATTAAAGTGGGATTATATTTACAAAACTAAAATTTCAGTAACTACTCTTAATTACATAGAACATTTGAAAGCCATCACACACATTCATTCCCTGGGTGTAAAAATACATTTATTTTCACTGCAGAGAGCAGGGGACCCTTGCTTAGCTCTGGTCATAGGAAAATGAAATCATTTCCAGCTGAGGCTCTTTGAGAAATGTGTTTTCACTCTGCCCTCTGCTGAACACACATCGCACTCAAGAGACGGGAGAAGGTCCCCCAGCACCCAAGGCTGAGACACCAAAGTGCGCCCCCCATCCCTCCCACCCCAACACACACTGTTTGCTATTACTCTAAGAGATGCCCCAGGGCCCCCAACATCTTAATCTCTAGTTATTTGGCTTGCAGTCACTGCCATGTATCTCCTTTTCTTATTTCTCTCTGCTTCAAACACAATAGGGTAATGATAGGTGAGTGAGTTGTGCGCCCCCCCTTTCTACACTGCGCCCTGAGGCTGGAGCCTCTCTCGCGTCTGCTTTGGCCCGGCCCTGATCGCACTGGCCACATCTGAGTCACTTAAGTAGAAAAAGAGGGGGGCAGAGTGAAGACTCATGCCTCAGAGAGCTTCAGCCAGCAAAGATTACATTTGCCGATGACCAGAGATAAGCAAGCTTCTTCTAATCTCTGCAGTGAAGATAAAGGTTTTTACACACAGGAAATGCATAGGAATGTTTTGTGGTGTGTTCTGCTCATTGGTGATGAGCTAATTGTAAGCATAAGAAGAGTCCCCTTTATCCAACAGTCTTCACAGACAGGACTGTCTGATGATTACTCCAGTAAAGAGCTGTTACATAAGGGATGTGCAAGCAGAGGCGTATCTATAGGGGTGCACATAGGGCACCTGCTATAGGCGCCCTTTGTCACTCTGCTGGGGGGGGGCGCATCCCCAGTAAGCAATTAATCATCCCTCTCTGTGTAGTAGTAGCTGGCTGTCCACCAGCGCTATTGTCTATGCCGGCGCCCGCACAAGGAGAGGAGGCTGAGGGATTGTGTGTGTCACTCAGTGTGACAGGCAGGCAGCTTCCTGCGCAGCGCCCCCCGTGTGTCACCTAACTGCCCGGCATCTGAAGCTGCCAGCTACATGCATGGCCACGTTTCCTCCTCTAGTCTCCCCTCCCACCTCCATGCAGCCACTCAGGAGGGAGACCGGGGGATACAAGACAGCGAGCGGCGGCGATCCGGTGACTTTGAAACGCTGCGGGGACTCCGTCACTGCTGCCCGTCACTGCTGCCTCTGGTCCCCGCTGCCTCAGTCTCCGCTCACACCTCAGATGAGTGGATCCCGGAGAGAGAAGCATTGCCACCCGTGGACGCGGAGCACTTCAAAGGCGGAAGTGATGATCACTTCCTGCATGCGAAGTTCAGGTGCACGACCGGGTAGTGTGTGCCTCTAAGGACTGCAGTGGCTGGAGCGGTTTCTGTAAGGGTGCTTGCTGGAAGTCACATCCATGCCAGGATACAGCAGAATTCTATTCAGAACTACAGCAAGTACTGGTGTCCTCGGTAGAGAATCTAAACATGCATCTGTTAGTATATATATTCTCCTTTATTTACTGTGTAATATTAATTTGCTTTGCTTGTTATCTTTTACTGTACCCCAGATGCCCACCCCAGCCAGAACACAGATGTGCCCACCCCAGCCACAGCCAGCACCCAGATATTTCACACACCCCAGTCAGCACCAAGATGTACCCACTGCAGTCCTGCAGTCACCACATAGATGTACCCACCCCAGCCACCGCCCTGTTGTGCTCCCCCCAGCCTGCACCCAGTTGTGCCCACCCCAGCCAGCACCCAGTTGTGCCCACCCCAGCCAACACCCATCTGTACCCACCCCAGCCAGCACCCAGATGTACCCACCCCAGCCAGCATCCAGTTATGTCCACCCCAGCCAGCACCCATCTGTACCCACTCCAGCCAGCACCCAGTTGTGCCCACCCCAGCCAACACCCAGATATACCCACCCCAGCCAGCATCCAGTTATGTCCACCCCAGCCAGCACCCATCTGTACCCACTCCAGCCAGCACCCATCTGTACCCACTCCAGCCAGCACCCATCTGTACCCACTCCAGCCAGCACCCAGATGTGCTCACCCCAGCCAGCACCCAGATGTGCTCACCCCAGCCAGCACCCAGATGTGCTCACCCCAGCCAGCACCCAGCCAGCACCCAGATGTTCCCAGCCAGCATCCAGATACTCTCTCCCACCCCAGCCAGCACCCAGATGTTCCCAGCCAGCATCCAGATACTCTCTCCCACCCCAGCCAGCACCCAGATGTTCCCAGCCAGCATCCAGATACTCTCTCCCACCCCAGCCAGCTCCCAGATGTTCCCAGCCAGCATCCAGATACTCTCTCCCACCCCAGCCAGCTCCCAGATGTTCCCACCCACTACCTAGATGCTCTCTTCCTCCCATCACTCCAACCCCATCCAGTATCTAGATCCTCCCTCCCACCAACCTCACCCAGATCCTCCCTCCCTCCCACCCCACCCAGCACCTAGATCCTCCCTCCCACCCCACACCTAGATCCTCCCTCCCACCCCACCCCACCCAGCACCTAGATCCTCCCACCCCACCCAGCACCTAGATCCTCCCCTCCCTCCCACCCAGCACCTAGATGCTGCTACCCACCTCTCTCAGCAGATGCTCCCACCCACCCCACCCAGCAACTTCATCCTCCCACCCTATCCAGCACCTAGATGCTCCCTACTTGGCTACTTAATTATTTTATGTTGATACACCTGGCTATTTAATAGGCACCTGGTTACTTAATTAATTTAACTGCAGGTGTGTAACTATTTGGTTTTTTTTTATCCAGAAGCATGTGACTACTTTATTTATTCATTTATCTATTCATTTATCTGGAAAAATGTGGACTATTTATTTATATTTAATTTTGAGGCACATGGCTACTTAATTCTAATATCTAGGGGGCCATGGCTACTCAATTTATGTTATGGGGCAATTTTAATATTCGGGGGGGCGCAAATTCAGTGTTTGCCATAGGCGCCATATTACCCAGATACGCCTCTGTGTGCAAGCTCACATGCAGTCATGCAGAGAACCCCTTGTTTTATTCTATTTAATGCTGCACCGTGATTGGATGATTCACATCACTGATCTTCAGACCTTAACCCAGGGGTCCCCAAACGTTTTCAGTCAAGGGCCGGGTCAACATACCTCAGACTACTGGGGGGCCGGAACTTACATAAAATGATGTTGAAAAACATGACATTGAATCTAGAAATTGATCCCCAATCATGCCCGGAAGAGAACTCCCAGCAGCAGCCGTTCAGTAATGCGGTGGCTCGAACAATGTCTTTGCGCACCAGACAGTGAAGCATACCCAGGTGACAACCTGCCATCCAATTGGACAGCAGTGTCACCTGATGCAGCGTAGATGGGAGAGCTGGCTGGCACTCGGGAATAGCTGTGGATGACTGGCATAAAACGTGATGCAACCAGTACAACTATGTGCTCAAGACAGAAAGCAATAGGTTTGCAAAAAATGGGAGGAGCAAAAGATGTCTGGCACTATAGTTTAATGTGCAGCATACAAAAAGACGTATTGTGTAGAAAACAACATGGTAGATACATTGCAAGTGGAACACTCAATGCAACAAAACACGTGTGCTGTGAATGACGTCTTAGCTGTACCTGGGTGCATGGGAGGTAGCTGGTGTGGGCGCCAGGAGGTGCACGGTCCTTACGACCGTTTCGCAAGGCGGCTGCCAAGCTTCTTCTGAGGTGTGCACTAAGTGTGTGGGACAGCAGCGGAACTAGATATGCGTCCGTATCGGGACGCACTTCCGTCACGCTGAAGGGGCCCCCCGCCCCCCTCCAAGTGATTGGTCCAGAAACCCTGCTACAATAGGAAAGGGGGGGAGGAGGAGGCGGCCGGCTACTGAAGACGCGCTGCGCGCGCACGTCGTAATGACGCCGCGAGCAGCAGCCAATCGACAAACAGCCAACCCCCATGTCCATACCTAAAGGCTGCGGTTGCCTAGTAACGAAACGCTGTTGATCACGGCGGGCCGCGCCGCCTCCCATGTAAACAGAGGGGCAGAGCAGGCGCGGCGAGCTGCGACCAAACCAGGCCATGTAACAAGGTGCAGGTAATACAATTGGTGGCTGTGACCTAAAAAAGATCAAACAGCCACATATACTGCTGACCATAAAGTGCAAGGAATTCTTGCACTGTAGGGCTTATTAGCCTAAATGAATTATGCAGCAAAGGGGCAGGAAGTACACCTGGATCAAAGGACCAGAGGGGGGGGGAAGAAAGTGGGCTGAGGTGTACCAAGGTGAAAGTGAGGAAATAAAGATGTGGAGGAAGAAGTGATGGAAAAAAAAAGGAAGAAAATAGGTGAAAGTGAGAATGTGTTGGTACACAAAAGAGATGACCCGAGAGGGAGGTGGGATGTACAGGCCTCCAAACAGGCATGCCAAAGAGAAGGCAAAAAGGGGGAGAGACGATTGCATCATGGCATTGACCATAAAACACAAGCATTTATCTCACAAAAATTTTTTTATCTCACACTAGTAATAACTTTATTAAAATATACTAAAATTAGTGACAAAATGTTAAAAAGGTCAAAAAACTGCCATGATGCAAAAGTATGGGCAACAGAAGGTGGACCCAAGGGAAGGTATAAATACGGGTAGAGGAGAAAGAAAACATTCAGATCCCAAAGCCTAGGGTTCCAGGAAGCATGCAAGGTCCACATAATCGTTCAGACCAAGTGCACCCATAGCGTTGGTCCGCAAAATCCAATGTGCTTCCTGCCTAAGCAGTAATTTCTTTCTGTCACCACCTCTTCGGGGGGTGTTACAGACATCAATACATGCAAACGACAAGAGGTTTGGATTATTTTCATGGACAAGGGACATGTGTTCGACTATTCTTGGGCAACCTTTGCCCTTTGGTAGCAGACGCACATGTTCCAAGATTCGTTCTTTGACCATCCTGGTCGTTTTGCCGATGTAAAAACGTTGGCATGGGCACCAAAGTGCATAGACCACATTTTTGGTCCTGCAAGTGGCAAAAAATGGAACTTTACAAAAAACAGGGCCTAACTGATAAGATCTGCCTGTTTTCATTAAGTGGCAGGCTTTGCAAAAGCCACAGCGGTGGTTTCCCGATGATGTAAAATCATCAAGCCAGGTGCGCTGTGGACTTTGGCGAAAATCGCTATGGACCAAAGCGTCACCGATAGTAGGTGCTCTTTTAAAAGCGATCAATGGTTGGGGGGGTAGATTATTCTTCAAGACTGGGTCCTCGAGTAGGAGTGACCAGTTTTTACTGAATGCCCACTTGATCTGTTTGGCCATGGGGGAGAAATCAAAGGAAAAAACTCCTGAATTGTTAGTGGATCTACTTTGTGTCCTTCGTTTAATAAGTTCTGTTCTGTCTCTCATGGTGGCTTTCCTGATGGCCCCATTCAGGGCTACCTCGTTGTAGCCTCTGGCCAGGAGTCTTTGTTTTAAGACTTCAGCCTGGTTCAAAAAATCCTCTAAATTGGTATTGTTCCTGCGTAAACGCAAGAACTGGCCAAAGGGGAGGGACTCTGTAACGTGCTGTGGATGGTAACTACTGGAATGTAGTATAGTGTTGGAGGCAGTTGGTTTTCGGTAGCCTCTTGTTATGACACCTTCAGATGTAATGGTCAGTTCTAGATCAAGGAAGCAAATGCTTTCTTCTGACCACTCCATAGTGAAGTGCATATTTACATCATTTTGATTAAGATATTCCAGGAATTGTTTGAGAAGAGGTACATCTCCTGACCAAAAGGTCAGGACATCGTCCACATACCTGGACCACATCCTCAAACCAGATTTAAAGGGATTATTGGCAGAGTGGATATAGATCTCCTCCCAAGCACCCAAAAACAAGTTGGCATAAGTACATGCGACAGGGGTCCCCATCGCGGTACCTGAGATCTGCTGGTACCATGACTCACCAAACAGGAAAGCATTGTGTGTGAGAACAAACTCCAGGCACTCACACACAAATGCATTATACAAGACATCCTTTTTGTCTCTGTCCAGATACATCTTAACAGCACAGATACCCTCAGTATGTGGGATCCTGCTGTACAGGCTGGTAACATCAATGGTGACCAGCAGCTCCCCTGCCCACCACGATGAGGACCCAATGCCGTCAAGGACATCAATGGAGTCGCCCAAATGTGAGGGGAGATGTGACAAGAGTGGTCGGAGGATGTGGTCCAGATATCTGGAGAGTCTCTCCGTGACCGATCCCAATCCCGACACAATGGGTCGTCCCGGGGGATCGGTCACGGATTTGTGGATCTTGGGTAGACAATACCACACTGGTTTCACTGGAAAGGAAGGCAAGAGGTTATTAGCCAAAGCAGAAGTAAGAAAACCACCCTCTACCCCTCTACGGAGGAGTGACCTCAGGGCGGACTGATACTTCGCCGTGGGGTCTCCTCTGAGGGGTCTGTAAGTCGAGGCATCGGAAAGTTGTCTTAAGGCCTCTGCTTTATAGCTCTCAGTAGAGAGGAGGACAACCGATCCTCCTTTATCTGCCTTACGTATAGTAAGGTCAGGACGGTTCTTCAACCAGCGAAGGGCTCTGCTTTCAACCGGGGTTAAATTCTGTGTTGCAGTGGGATATACTAATGCTTTAATCTCACTATCAATTTGTTTCTCAAAAAGATCTATACATGAGCCTGCTAGTGTGGGAAAAGGCGTTATTGATCTGCATGGCTTGAAGTTATTGATATCAGACAATGGTACTTCAACCAGGGCTGAATCGACTAAAAGTTCATTCAAGGCTGAGATTTCCCCGAGTTCTTTATCATTCCATGATCCCGACGGGGTGAACCCCAAGGGACCAACAAATGTCTGCTCAGTTTTCTGGGGGCCTATCAAGGATGAGGTTTCCTCAATTTTCATTTTTCCAAAATGGTGTTGGATGTTGAGTTTTCTGACTCCTTTGTATAAATCTACCTTGAATCGTGCATAATCGAATTGTTGAGTCAAGGAGAAGTTCAGTCCTTTGTTAAGGAGGCTTTCTACCCCTTCTGGTAGTTCCACAGTGGTTAAATTCACTAGATTTGTTTTTATATTGGATGGCATATTAGCTGTTAAATTGCTTTCCTCTTCTTTCCCTTCCCTCTCGGTTTGTCCTCCCAGGTGACTTTTCTGCTTCTTCCTTCGCCCTCTTCCCCGCCGGATGCGCCGCCTAAAGGGATATCGGCGGGGTTGGGGGCTGGTTTCTTAGGATTTCGTTTCGGGTGTGGTTTAGGAGAATCTTCACCACTGGATTCGGAATCGGTAGTCCAGTATCCCTTCGGTTTTTTAGGGGTATGTGGTGTTCCTCTCGGCTTAGGGCCAGGGATTTGTACCCAGGAAAAGATCCTACCAAACTTGTAATCCTCTCTATCCCGGAGGAATTTGTGTAGTTTACGAGCTTTTATGTTATCTTGAACAGATGCTAATTTCTTGTCGATTCTTTCTATAGTTTTCTTAAAGTGTTCTTCACTAACGAGTTTTTTATATTCAGTTTTACTTTCAGAAATGGCAGCTGTTAGAAGGTCTAGTTCCACTTTGCTTCTGTTAAGTACTATGTCTTGCAAGCGAGCTGAATGCTCCAGGAATTCTTGTTTCCAGGTCTCCACAAACTTGGGATCTTGTCTATACTCAGACGGTTCTTGATATCTCCTAAATCCCCTGGCCACCAATTGCTCTCCCTTGTACCTCTCCAAGGCAGTGACTGTCCAGAAGACTCCCACCTCTCTCTCGCATAACCTCCCCAGATTCTGTTCCAACACCTTGGCGCCCACAGAAATGTTAGAATTGCTAGATCCACCAGAAATCGTGAAAACCTGATGCAGAACTGGATTGGAAGCTAGCAAATGACTGCTCGCTGGCTTCTACAGTATGTGGATGGGTGCTGCCAGCACTGCTATTCTATATGAGGGCCGCTGATATTTAAAGGTGCAGTTTGAGGACCACTGCCTTAACCTCATAAGTTGAAATGTGTTAATATGCCGACTGTATAATCATTCATAACAACAGAGTTGTGAGCAGCAAAAACGGTAATAAAATATGATTAGCCTATCTGCGAGCATTCATCTCCCTATGCAAATCTTTGTAAAAATAATGCCTCAAACTCTCTTGCTAGACTTTGCTAGCAAATAAAATTCATGGTCTAATGCTCACTAATGTGCATCCATTAGTGCTGAGAGACCTATAAGTACAACATAGATTGTGTAGTGACAGGAATTAAAATGAGACTGTTGTACTGTATATTGCTGTAATGCACCAGAAGGAGATCGCTATCTTGTCATGTAAAAGAATACATGTAACAAATCGAGGCAAAAGCATTGTATGCAATAATTAAAACCGCAAAATGGCCACTAAAGGCTAAAACAAGTTCACTATTAGTGGCGTACCTAGGGGGAAGCGGCAGGGGTGGTGGGGGTGACACCCGGAGCCCTGTGCAGCCGTCTGTGTCCGCTGTGCTTGGCTACCTCAGCTGAGGCAATGAATGCAGAGTATTTGTGCATGTGAAAGCCGTGATATCTTATCACCTGCAGGACAGAGTCCAGTGTTGTCCAACCTCCTGTCACCTCTCAGCTCTTCCCCTAGTGCTGGCAGTGGCACCTCTTTCTGCACTTGTGTAATCACATGATGCAGTAAGAGATGCCAAACGCTAGGAGGAGGGCTGAGCGGATAAGAGGTCGGACAATGCTGAACGGCAGATTATGTTAGATATCACTCATGCAATTCTCTACATTCACTGCCTCAGCTGGGGGAGCCAATCACAGCGACAACGGGCCACGAACTCCACGGGGGAGGGGAGACACTAGAATAAACTAGCTCACAATCTAATCCTGCCATAGTCGTTGTCTTATGTCTTACCATATTATTCATTTATATATCGCTGTCATCTTCGGCAGCACTTTACAGAATACATAGCTATGTAACTTCCTGTTATCAGAGAAAATCACATTCTAATCCCACCATGGTCATAGTCTAATGTCCTGTCATGTTATTATTTGTTTATATAGCACTGACATCTTCTGCAGCACTGACTAATCTATAAATGAATAATGTAAACAAGCATAAGCAATTTTATTGTCCTGCTCACAGCTCCTCTTTAATCTCAGTCCAGACTCCTCTCTTTCCCTTTGCCTTAAGGGAGACCTAAACCGGAAAAAAAAAGTTTCACTTACCTGGTGATTCTACCAGCCCCCTGCAGCCACCCTCTGCCCGCGCCATAACAGATCGAGTCTCCGGTCTCCCCCCCGTCATTTAGTTTCATTCCTGCTGACTGGCCAGTCGATGGCCACTGCGCCTGCACTGACCTGGCTGCGCTCCCAGGAGCGTGATTGAGGACACGTGCGGCTAGGACCGCGCAGGCCTGGTGGCCATCCACAGGGCTGAGTCGGGAAGACTGAAACTTAGTGGCAGCGGTGGACTAGAGACTCGATCTGTTATGACGCAGGTACAGGGCGGCTGCAGGGGGCTGGTAGAAGCCCCAGGTAAATGAAACTTTTATTTTCTCTTGTTTCAGTTTAGGTTCCCTTTAAATCATTGCCAGTGTTCAGCTCGTTCAGCTCACAGGTTCTCTTATACCTGTCCTTGTAGTCTGTTGGCTTATTTCAGGGAGAGTGGGAAGTTGTGCTACAGCTGCCAGTGTTTTCCTTTCCTGTTGGACCGCTGAGAAATACTTGGCATAGCGCGTATTTTGATTTACACTTGACTGAACATAGCACAACACAGTTGTCTGGTATTGTATGACATTACCTCACACACCAGATACACTGGAAATGTTATGCTAACTAATGCATAGTAGCCAGTTCAGTATTCTGTGCAGTTTCTATGCACTGCTGCCGCTGCTCAAATCTATAGGTTTTTTTGCTAGGCATGTAAAAATGAGAATTTGTGAATGTTCCATACCCAACTCAGGGGTGTCAAACTCAAATAAAAAGTGGGCCGAAATTGAACACTAGGATCAATGCGCAGGCCCACCTCAATGTCTAGTGGCCACCTCCCTCCCTTATAAAGCTTCCTCGTGTTTAATGGCTCCCCTCCCCTATACAGTTCTCTGGTGTCTAGTGCCCCCCCCCCCCCCATACAGTTCTCTGGTGTCTAGTGCCCCCCCCCCATACAGTTCTCTGGTGTCTAGTCCCCCCCCCCCCATACAGTTCTCTGGTGTCTAGTGCCCCCCTATATACAGTTTCCTGGTGTCTAGTGGCCCTCCTCCCTCCTCTATACAGTTCCCTGGTGTCTAGTGCTTTCCCCCTCCCTCCCCCATATGGCTTCCCTGGTGATTTAGGGCTTCACCCCCAATATAGTTTCACTGGTGTTCTAGAGAGGGCCAAACATAATCCAAAGTGGGGAAACTATTTGAGGGCCAAAATTAGTTGGATCTGTGGCCCGTAGGCCAGAGTTTGACATGTATGCCCTAACTGGACGATGAAGGTTGCAAGGAAATCTAGATTCCGTACTGTGGTGACAACCTGTAACATCAGTTGGCTACATTGCTGTCATCTGAACATAGAATGCTGATAGGTGGAGAAAGCAGAGTGATGACCTCTTCATAAACCTCCTCCTCTAGTTCTGTTGCTCAGTCTGCGGTCTGGTGGACACTAATGTTTCAATCTTTTTCATCCAATCTTACCATTTATATGCAATGTAAGGGAACTGCCTAAATTATTCATTCAATATCTTCACTCAATTTACCTTTATACTACATAGATTTGGTAAAATTGGATGATGGCCATCAGAAGGGCTCACAATCTAATCCCTACCATAGTCATATGTCCATTGAAGTCTAGGGCCAATTTAGGGGATCACTGAAGTGGTGTGCACTCCACTGAAGCAAGGCATTATAAGAGTATTATAAGTCTCAAGACCTTATCTTTACATGCCAAGGTACATGTACAGTAACTGAGATTAAAAAAGCTTAAACTTTATATGAACAAAGTAATTACTGTTCCGGTTCTGTGCAGTTACTCATACAGGAAGTTGGTGAATGTGAGTGTTTTGTACACCCAAAAATTGAACTCACTGGCATTTTTAGAAACTTACAGCTGGCTGCAAATGAAAACAAAATGACAATTTTAATCCAATGGCAATGTGGCTTGTGCAACTGTCACGATTGCCTGGTCAATGACTATGCCCATATGACTGACCTATAGCCCAGCCCGTAACACCTGCACAAAACTCCTACCTAATATACTTCTACAATACCCTGCAGGCAGAAGTAGCATACAGACTGACAGATAGTATTCACCAAACAAAGAAGTATGAGTAATATTAGTACAGTGTACTCAGATATATAGTCGCCTGGGTGTGGAGGCAATCCAGATGATAGCCAGGTGGTGACAGGCAGGGAAGGATAGGTTGTAGGCAGTTCAAACACTTTGCAGATAATGTGGTCAATCTAAGCCAACGTCAGTCCAGGCAGAATTCATGGGAGAAACCTTTAAACAAGCAGGGGTCGATCCAGGCAGCAATCGGGGATATCCAGGAACAAGCAGAGTCAGCAGCGGGTAATACAATCAGAGAGCATGGTCAGGAACAGGCAGAAGTCGGCAACAGGAGATCAATCTGGAAATAAGCTTGGTCAAGATACAGGCAAAATTGGCACAAGATTAGCAGCTGTGAGCGCAGTCTCAGCAACATGCCCAGCAGAGGCCATCACAGGCGATGACAGAGGGCGCTCACCTTACCTAACCAATCAAACAAAAGGGAATCCAAAGTGCCCAATCACCTTGTGGCTTCTCAGCAAGTCGGCTGACACGCCATGCACTGTTTACAGCTTAGCCAATGGGAACTGAGCGCCGTGCGCTCCACTGAAATCAGAGCCCCTCCAAGACCCAGAGGCTTGCGCCTCAGCATGGGTCTCGGCGTTCCGTTGCCACGAGCAGCAAGAAGATCTTACAGCAACACTGATGGACAGCATTTTACTTTAGCAAAAGTGAAATTTATGTTTAACGCTTTAATGTTCACTTGTAATGCATGTTCCACACCCGGGCATTATCTAGGTCTATCTTGCACAATCCACAATCTTATTGAACATACTGTTTTATATTGCAGGTCATCTTCTCCTGACCTGACCTCGAATACCAAGTTGACAGCCAACCGGAAGAGCACAGGGCAACTGAATGTTAACCCTGGGGTCGTTGGTGGAAATACAGCTACGGCTGAACGCAGTCGGCACCAGAGGAGCTTCTCGGTTCCTAAAAAGTTTGGTGTATCAGACAAATCCTCTGATCCGCCGCGTAGCGCCACGCTGGACAGGATTCAGGCCTGCACACAGCAGGGCTTCTCCCCGAAAACCAGAAGTTCCTCTTCCCTAAAAGACAACATCACTGATCCTTCTCACATCAATAACCCCACCAACCTGCTGGCCACCATATTTTGGGTCGCTGTGGCACTGATGGAGTCAGACTTTGAGTTTGAGTATTTCATGGCACTAAGGCTGCTGAATAAACTTCTGTCTCATTTGCCCCTGGATAAATCCGAGAACCGGGAGAAGCTGGAGAAGCTTCAGGGGCAGCTAAAATGGACAGACTTTTCAGGGCTCCAGCAGCTTCTGCTCAAAGGCTTCACCTCACTCACAACTACGGATTTGACTCTCCAGCTCTTCAGTATGCTGACCCCAGTGTCTCGGGTGTCCATGGTGGACTCAACACAAATCATAGGTAAACAGATTTATTGAAAACTGTCAAATATCCTATACGGGCTGTAGTGGTAGAGAATTTTTATAGCCCTTAGTTTCCTGAATTTGTTGTTTGCATTGCACAACTGTAATTGTTACAATAATATGTGGATAGTTCCTGCCTGGCAGCATCCAGTAGCTCTTTACTGCCAGTAGAGTGGGAGTTCCCTCCCAAGCATGTGGCATACCACCTGACCCAGCCCACCTCCTTCAACTGCAGCGCCTCAGCTCTACAGTTCCCTGCTTAGTGTCTAAGGCATTTAACCTTTCTCGCACCCCCCACGTGCATTTATAAAAGCCATGTGTACCTCTCATCTACCCTCAATAAGAAAACATTTTGCACTGCCATTTTATTTAACTTTTGTAATAAGCACACTGGGGAGACCCGGCAGAGCTCTAATGTTGCATTGCTGGCCACAAAGAGTTTATCTTTCAGCAGCAGCAGAGATGAGGTGGGTCAGATGATCAGCTTTGTGTTCACAGTTTTTTCCCTGACAAATTTGGATACAGGGAGGAGTTTGGACAGTTCACAGACTGATGTAGGCTAATCAATTTATAATTGACATTCACACAGGAAGTCAGTTTTGCAATCCCAGCTAGACAGGTAATAAAAATAAATACTGCAAGGATTATGTGCAGCAGCTGCAGCTTGTATATGTTTGCATACATTTTTACACCATCTCAGAATTTACTGACCTCTCATTTGCTTTCCCCAGACCCAAAAAAGGTTCGTACATGTTCTCAGCCCGATGACCTGAATGTTTGTTTCTTGCAGGGTTTCCCCTGAACATTCTGTGTCTGATGCCTCACATGATCCAGCATTTTGACAATCCAAACCAATTCTGCAAAGAAGCTGCCGAGAGGATTGCTCAGGTGTGATATATAAATCTCCATATCATTCTCCTTATTCACCATTTAATACACGGGAGCTATAACCCAATACACCTCTCTGTTCCGCTAGGTTTGCTTAGAGGAGAAGAACCAAAAGTTGTCCAACCTGGCTCATGTCATGACCTTGTACAAGACTCACAGCTACACCAGGGACTGCGCCACCTGGGTCAACGTGGTCTGCAGGTACCTGCATGAAGCCTTCACTGACATCACTCTCAACATGGTGACCTATCTGGCTGAGGTAATTGTCTAATGCAGGAGTGTCAAACTGGGCTGAAACTGTACACTGGGACCTCATTGCGGGCCAACCTCAATGTCTACAGGCCACCTTCCTCCATTATAAAGTTCTCAGGTGTCTAATGGCCCCCACCCCTCCCCTATACAGTTTCCTGGTGTCTAGAGGCCCCACCCTCCCCTATACAGTTTCCTGGTGTCTAGAGGCCCCACCCTCCCCTATACAGTTTCCTGGTGTCTAGAGGCCCCACCCTCCCCTATACAGTTCCCTGGTGTCTAGAGGCCCCACCCTGGTGTTTAGTGCTTTCCCCTTCCTCCTCCATATGGCTTCCCTGGTGGTCTAGGACTTCACCTTCAATATAGCTTCCCTGATGGTCTGGAGTGGGCCAAACATAATGCAAAGTGGGAAAACCACTTGTGGGCCGAATTTATTGGCTCTGAGGGCCAGATTTGGCCCGCGGGCCAGAGTTTGACATGTATGGTCTAATATCAATCGCTGGTGTGTTGCAGATGTATTGCCAAATAGTTATTACTGTCTGCTAATGTATGGTCACTGCAATTACTTTTTCCTTTTTAAAGACTGAGAAATGGCCTTTTATAATAGTTCTGTAAGTCACTCCTCAGCCATGCAATCTTGAATGTATTGTATATTTTGTTAAAGCGAACTTGAACTCAGAATTTCCTCTCTGCTCTAAAAGATAAGCAACAGCATAATAACATTTCTTTTTTTTACAGCTGATAAAAATCATGCAATAAATCTGAAGTGTGTATAGTCTTTTCTGCTTTTCTCTATAACAGTAGTTACTTTGCCTCTAAATGACAGTATATTTGATCCCAAGCAGCTCTAGCCTGCAAGTGTGTCTACTTCCTGCTTACATGAAAGCAGACATAGGGTTAACATACTGTTTACAAATGAGCTTCTCTACCAAGGCTGCCATGATTCCTGAGCTGACACCTTAGAGATCAAATTACACTTGGGATTAGTCTCAGGTGAGGGGGAAATTAGGCTAAACTCTCTAAATACATACAGGGTGCATTTCTGTTTTCCTTCTGTCCTGTGCAAGGCTTCAGGTCCAGTTTAAGTATCAGTTTGCATCTGAGAATTAACCACTCCCCCCCCCCCCCCCCCCGTACGAATTTCTTCGTCCCTTTTTCCATCCTTTAACCCCCAGGGACGGAGAAATGCGTACTTTCCGCGTTCCCGCTGCTGCCCGCGCTCCCGCTCGTAAACACGCTGCCCGCCGCTAGTAAACACGCCGCCGCCCGACCGCCCGGAGATCAATGAACGGGAAAATCCATTCCCGTTCATTGATCTAAGCCCCGCAATGATCCTCTGCTCTCCGATGAGCAGCGCGATCATTGTGAAAAGATACACACTTACCCAGCCTCCAAGTACTTCCTCCAAGCTTCCGGAAGGACGCTTGGAGGTCGCATTAAAACAAAAAGTTACTGTGGCCATCTTGTGGCCAAATAGTAAAACTACACCCTACACATTTTTCACATACAAATAAATTACTTTTACACAAAAAATTAACTCATTACCTCCCACACTCCCAATTTTTTTTTTTGTAATTAAATACATAAATAGTTACCTTAGGGACTGAACTTTTTAAATATTTATGTCAGGAGGGTACAACACTGTTACTTTATAAACTATGGGCTTGTAATTAGGGATGGACGCAAAACTGAAAAAAATGCACCTTTATTTCCAAATAAAATATTGGCGCCAAACATTGTGATAGGGACATAATTTAAACGGTTTTATAACCGGGACAAAAGGGCAAATACATTTCATGGGTTTTAATTACAGTAGCATGCATTAATTAAAAACTATAATGGCCGAAAACTGAAAAATAATTAATTTTTTGCCCAGATTTTTCCTATTTTCCCATTAAAACACATTTAGAATAAAATAATTCTTGGCATAATGTCCCACCTAAAGAAAGCCTAATTAGTGGTGGAAAAAACAAGATATAGATCGTTTAATTGTGATAAGTAATGATAAAGTTATAGACGAATGAATGGAAGGAGCGCTGAAAGGTGAAAATTGCTCTGGTGGTCAGGGGGTAAACCCCCTCAGTGGTGAAGTGGTTAAGCCACTCCCTGTATAAAATCTTTATTTATAAAACCAGTTTCAGTTTTTTTTCACAGAATAGTTAAAAAAACACACATTTTGTGGATGTGTATACTTTATAATACAATTAAAGGAAACCTGAAGTCAGAGGAAAATTAATTACTAAGGTGCTGTTGTAGAAAAAAATGAATGTTAACGTCTGGATGTTGCTCTGGTCTTCTGCCTCTAATGCTTCCAGAATCTCTCATCCGGAAGCAGTGTGCAGATCAGATGCTTTGATTCCATTAACTGCACCCCTGAAACCAACCGGTCAGCAGCAAAGATGGCCACTGAGATGTTAATTATTGCAGCTTGTATTACAATTATGGAAATTGTAAATGGAAATGGCCAATCAAATGAATGTCCTGACCATTTGCTTGGCTAAATTCCAAGCTGCATACATTTTGCAAGAAAACTAGAAAATGACCATCTTGTTAGCCATTTTCAATCAGGACAGTCGGGTATTTTTCTGTTGTTAGAATATATAATAGCAATATCGAAGATTTCTGAAAGTTCAAGTCTCCTTTTGAATAAAATTGACTGAAGAGCGTTTGTAACAATCTCATTCCACTTTTGTTTCAGTTATTAGAAAAAGGGCTTCCCAGCATGCAGCAGTCTCTCCTGCAAATAATTTACAGCCTGCTGAGCCATATGGATATGTCCCACATTCCTGGCAAGCAGTTCAACATAGAAGTACTGAAGACAATTGAAAAATTTGTGCAGGTATGAATGATTAGAGTGCGATGACTTTTATACGTTGTCTTTGCTCTCTGTGATTATGTAATTCTGTACCATCTAAAGAAGAAGCACTGGATTGTTGTAGAACAAGTTACATTAGAATTCCGTTATAGTAACCTCCAAGGGACCGGGCAAAGAGTTTACTATATCAGAAATTGCCATACAGCACATAAAGTACGGTATACTATAGTACTGGGTCTTAATACAGTTATTAATTGGGAGTCATTTTTTTCTTTCCAGTGAATCAGCAAGTGAGCACAGACAGTGTTTAAGCAAAATGCACAGTGCTCAATTCACTAAGCTTTATCAAACACTTTATCAAACGTTTCATAATTTACCTCATGTGTAAAATCTAATTTTGAATTCACTAAGGTGTTATGGGTTTATTGAATGTTTTATCGATAAAACATTTGATAAATCTGTAACATCTTAGTGAATTCAAAATAAGATTTTACTCAGGAAGTAAATTATCAAACGTTTGATAAAGTGTTTGATAAAGCTTAGTGAATTGAGGCCTATATAGTGCTCAATATTTAGAGCACACGTAACATCTCATAGCTGAACGTAAAAAATGATATTGCTTTATATTTGTATGTAACCCCACCCAGTGCACTGGGAGGGCGGAGCTACACAGAGAACAGGGGGAAAAAAGTTGGGGTGAGAGGATAGCAATGATTGTTTGTTATAGTGACATTTTTTTCATTTTTTTCCTTTATACAGTACAGTCCTTTGTGTTAAATATTTTTCTATAAATGTTTTTGGATTGTGGAATGAATCCTATGGGTTTCCATGAATCCTTATGGGGACATTTGCTTTTATGTAAGAGTGCTTTGGAGTACAAGTATGTTTCCAGAACACATTATGCTCATAAACCAAGGTTTCACTGTATTGTTGCATTCTATTCGGGGAAGTTTCTCTTTGTGTACTTTAGCTTAATTCTTTAAAGAAGGTTGGACTACAAGATATTACTGTATTTTTTGGACTATAAGACTCACTTTTTCTCCCCCAAAAGTGGGGGGAAAAGTCACTGCGTCTTCTAGTCCAAATGCAGGGAGTTCCTGACTTGTAAATGTCTGCCGATACGAACCTCCAAACTGCCGCAATGTCGGGGACTCCCTGTATTGTGCCCATGCAGAGAAGAACACAGGGGGACAAACAGAGGACACAGGGGGACACAAAGGGCATAAAGGAGGACACAAGGAGGACAGAGGCGAACACATGGGGGACAGAAGGGGGACAGAGGAGGACACAGAGAGACACACAAGGTACAAGGGGGCATGAGGTTCAAAAGGGGCATAATCCACAAGATGCCCCTTCACCATGGATGCACCAGGTTTAGTATATACAGGTATATATTTTTCCCCTGGTTTTTGTCCTCTTAACCTAGGTGTGTCTTATGGTCAGGAGCGTCTTCTAGTCCGAAAAAAACGGTATATCTCAGCTATACATTGAGTAATGAGTGAGCTACAACTGTGCATTCATATGCTGCGCTGTCAATGTTTCCCCTCAGAGCATTCACTGGAAGGAAGCCCTCAATATATTGAAGCTGGTTGTCTCTCGATCTGCCAGCCTGGTATTACCAGCTTACCAACACGGTGATCTGACCAAGCTGGAAATCAGCCGGCTATGGACAAGTTCTTCCAAGGAGCTTCCCGGGAAAACGCTGGATTTCCACTTCGATGTCTCTCAGGTAGTACAAATTACAGCGGAAGCTGCAGAACATGAGAAGTAATGTATTGTCACACTCAGGTGTTTCTCACACCCTACCTGAATATTCCCTTAATGGCTCTCATTAAAGCAGCAGGTGGTGTTAATCACTCTTGTAGCCGCCTCTGCACGCTGCCTTCCTCCTGCATGAGGCGGTATGTGAGAGCTGGACTGCGACGTGGAGGGCAGTTCCCAAAGGCGGCAACAAGGGTGAGTTAACAAGGTTTCGAATGTACCAACACTACGTTTGAGGCCCGCTGCAGCCAGACCAGAGAAGCAAGTACCTCCACGGGTAAGGAAGCCTGATTTTTGCGATCTGTAACTTCTCCCAGAAGCACCATATTCTAGACTCCCCCTGGTGGCTGATTGTGTTATTGCTGTAAAGTTTAGCAGACTTGTTTCTCAAGTTTTCAAAGCATTACACCAATATACTGTATATGGCAATATTTAGCAAGTACCTCTTTGTGCATGTAAGCGTATGGTACACATTGCATGTTATTCCTTTTGTAAAGAATATTAGAAATATTTAGTAACATCTTTTTATGTTATGGAATTTAGGAAAACTCTAAACTGTTAAAATGAGTGTCCATTAAATATTAGTACCCCCTAAAGCTTCCTAAAGTGTCAGTTGGGGTGCAGGTATCACTTGTTGAGATCCAGGGAACTAGAAGAATGGTTTGAATTGTTTATATATGATATACTTTGGATTCACTGTAATCTGTAGGTGCAGCAGCGCCTTATAGTGGCAGTCGTCCTCCACATCCTATGAAATAAATTGTTCAGCAGTGTTCAAACCAGTTTCTGTTAGAAGAATACCTTTACTAAACCACATATAGAAAAGTAGTGCTGTTGTTTAACCAGTTTCCTCCTCTGGTCATTTTCACAGTTCAGCGCAGCTCTGGCAATAACTTTATCAATAATTATTACAACTAAATGATCCATGTATTTTTTTTAAGGACAAATTAGGATTTTTTGGGCTATTTGTTTTTTAGTAATTACCTTATTTTCTATGCATTTTAAAAGGATAATAAGGGAAAAAGTGAAAAAATACACAATACAAAAAACCTGTACTGAGTAAAATTATTTAAAATAAACACATGAAGTAACTTTAAATGAACATTAAATAGTTACCTTGCCATCAGTTCCTCTCAGAAGCTCACCATTTTCTTCTGACAATGAACCCTTCCAGTGCTGACAACATTTTGTCAGAACTGAAATATATCAGTTGCTGCCAGTTATATATCAGTTGCTGTCAGGTATAGCTTAGTTATATAGGAGAGAACAGAGGCGCCATAAGGATAAAAGGGGTTTTAAAGAGGCTCTGTAACAACAAAAACCTCCCCTGGGGGGTACTCACCTCGGGTGGGGGAAGCCTCCGGATCCTAATGAGGCTTCCCACGCCGTCCTCTGTCCCACGGGGGTCTTGCTGCAGCCCTCCGAACAGCCAGCGACAGAGCCGACTGTCGCTTCAATATTTACCTTTGTTGGCTCCAGCGGGGGCGCTGTGGCGGCTTTCGGCACGGAAATAGACGGAAATACCCGATCTCCGTCGGGTCCGCTCTACTGCGCAGGCGCCGGAAACTTGCGCCTGCGCAGTAGAGCAGACCCGACGGCGATCGGGTATTTCCGCCTACTTCGGAGCCGACAGCCGTCAGAGCGCCTGCGCAGGAGCCAGGAAGGTAAATATTACGTCACCGCTGCACGGAGGGCTGCAGCGAGACCCCTGACGGATGGAGGACGGCGTGGGAAGCCTCATTAGGATCCGGAGGCTTCCCCCACCCGAGGTGAGTACCCCCCAGGGGACGTTTTGTCGTTACAGTTGCTCTTTAAAGGAGCTTAAAAGCCAAAAATTTGGTAATTAGAGGAGGCAGTGGTGGACTTACCTCCTCCAAGCAGACACAACACGACTGTACATTTAGTCTATTAACGAACTCCAGATAAAACAAAGAAACGCGTTTCACGGGTCAGCGCCCGCTTCCTCAGGCAATAGAAAAAGGAGTTACAGCATCTAGCAAAACAAACACTTGGCACCTCTGTCGTATAGCTGAGTGGACAACTGATGTGCCTGGTAATGCCCATGTTTCAATATGGCTCAAGTGGGCGATGTTACAGTTTAAAATGTGCTGACCAGAAAGCTGTTATGGGGTAATGGCCATTTTCAAAATGGAGGACGGAGAAGTTTATTGATCACAGTGGACAAACAGGATGCAGGAGAGGAGAAAGATTGATGAGTAGACTATACAAGAGGTAAGTATGACTTGTGTATGTTTATTTTGACTTTTAATTTTCATTTCAGGTTTTCTTTAATGTAAACAGCTCTATTGTACATTAAACCAACACATTTTATTTGTCTATCCCTCCTGTTTATTTAACCAGCCGGGCGGTATGGACGAGCTCAGCTCGTCCATCACCGCCGGAGGCTGCCGCTCAGGCCCTGCTGGGCCGATTTTCATCAAATAAAAAGCAGCACACGCAGCCGGCACTTTGCCAGCCGCGCGTGCTGCCTGATCGCCGCCGCAGCGCGGCGATCTGCCGCGTGCAGCGGCAAAAGAGGGTCCCCCCAGCCGCCTGAGCCCAGCGTAGCCGGAACAAAAAGTTCCGGCCAGCGCTAAGGGCTGGATCGGAGGCGGCTGACGTCCATGACGTCACTCCGCTCATCGCCATGGCGACGAGGTAAGCGAAAGCCTTCAGTGTTACTTCTGGCCGCCGGAGGCGATCAGAAGAACGCATCCGGAGCGCCCTCTAGTGGGCTTTCATGCAGCCAACTTTCAGTTGGCTGCATGAAATAGTTTTTTTTTTATTAAAAAAAAAACCTCCCGCAGCCGCCCTGGCGATCTTAATAGAACGCCAGGGTGGTTAAACAGTTCATTTGTTTTGATAATGTATTAGATGTAACAATTAAGTAATATATACAATCTGCTACTGTCTGCTCCTAGAATGTGTATTTTACACTTGTTTACTGATTAACTTTGCTATTGATTTCCCTGGGAGGAGGAGAGGGGTTTGATGTCATTACTTTACAACTCTGTAGTGATGTATCAAGTCAGAGATAAATAGTGTTATCTAAGATTTTGTAGGGAGGAGAGTGCAGAGACTTAAGCCCCATCTACACGACACGATTCTTTGTGCAATTCGATTTGAATCGAATCCCAATCAGACAGTGTCAGATTTAATCAGATCGTAAGTAGAATCGTAATCGAATCGCACAAAGAATCGTATCGTGTAGACTGGGCTTTATATTCCGGTAATAGGGACAGGAAGTGGTTAAAGGGGTGCTTTTCCTTGTCTCCCCCTCACACACACCCCGCAGGGTTACAGATGATAAGGAGTGTGTAAAGGGCTGAAAGAGATCAAAAAGTCCTCTTACTAAAATGCAATTTAAAACAAAAATGTTCCTTCTTGAAACAAAAGGTATTTGCGACTATTCAGGTTGGAGGGATGTTTGAGGTGTCACACAGTGCATCACTGCTGAATATGATTACTAATTATCCCTTTGTTGTTCCTGTAAGCTAAACACACCTCCAGAACTGCTGGAATGCAATGATGTGTGTCACTCTGAGCTCCTTGGGTAGTCTGATGTGCTGGTCCAAGCCCTATCCCATAGAGCCATATCAATCCCTGAGGAGGACCAATAAGTAGGGATGCTCATTCGGATTCTGCGGAAATGCAATTTCCGAAATTCCGATCGGAAATTGCATTTCTGCATCGGAATGCGGAAATCGGTATTACAAATGCGGTAGGCGGAGTATCGCGGATTTCCGCCGGAAATTGCGGAAATTTCCGCCGACTTTAACATCGATTTTCTCAAAAACTGTAAGGTCTTTTCGAAAACCTTTTTTGCATCTTGTTCACAAGATTTACTTTAATAAACCATGAAAATGTGGTGTTTCTAGGACTTATGGGGGCTTTGCTATTAACCGCTAAAGTCGGCTGATTTTTACTGTAATGTAAAATGCAGAAAATCTGCATTATCCGATATGCGGTAATTTTAAGCCAATCAGAAGACTCAGAATTAATAAACCAATCATAATGGGGATTTAGGCGGAAATTTCCACATTCTCTGATTGGTTTATTCAAAGCTCCCATAGGTCCTAGAAACACCAAATTTTCAGAGTTTATTAACCACTTTGTCCTCCTTGACGTATAAAAACGTCAAGGAGGACAGGCGCGCTCCCGCGGCCGACCACGCGCGTGCACGCGCACTCCCGGGGATTCGGTAGCCACGGAATCAATGTATCGGGCTATGGTGCCCGATCACTGATTCCTCTCACCCACTGAAAAAGCGACAGCTTCTCTCGGAAGCTAAGCTTTTTCTGAAGCTATGTCCCTCTAAGTGTACACAAGATGTCCCTCTAAGTGTGAACAAGATGAAAAAAAGTTTTCAAAAAGACCTTCTGGTTTTTGAGAAAATCAATGTTAAAGTCGGGGGAATTTTCAGCGGTTTTCCTGCGGAAATCCACATTGGAATGCGGAAATTGGTAGCGGAATCTGTAGCAGTAATTGGCAATGGCGGAATGCGGATTTTCAGCGGAATCGGAAATTGGCATTTCCGACCATCCCTACCAATAAGTCCAAAACAGGCTGTCTGTGGGTTTGTTTGATGTGGCTCTGTAAGATGTATAAGCTATAGGCTTGCTATACACCAGCGGTTCTGGATGTAAGCCTGGCTTCAGGGGCATAAAGAGATAATTTGCATATTCAGTAGTGATGCATTGTGGGAAGCCAGAGTTGCTCACTTAAAGTGCTTAAAGTACCTGAGATGGGGGGAGGGATTAAATTTTTTATATATATATATATATATATATATATATATATATATATATATATATATATATATATATATATATATATATATATACATACCTGGGGCTCCCTCGCCATCCTCCTGCACCGATCTGGATCCCCAGCAATTCGGCATTGAAAGGCCTTCAGACAAGGTCAGTTGGTGCAGATGCAGTCCATTTGCTCACACTCCCTAGTCCTGGAGCGTTCTGCCGGGGGGACACCTGAGGAGGACCAGAGCTGCAGCGAAGGACCCAAATGACTTCTAGGGGCTGGAAGAAGCCCCAGGTAAATAAAGATTTAACTGTTCGCCTCGGGTTTCCTTTAAGACATTCTCCGGGGGAGATTTATTTTGAATACGGTGCTGTGCACTTGGCAGATATATGAAACAATCTGCCCTCCCATTGAACATCTGTCACTCTCAGCTCTGCTTTTTCCCTTCATTTATATTCTTTAACATGTGTATTAAACTCTAAAATAATGTGGTTTGCCATTAAAAGGAACCTGTATTTGTGCCTATAGACTCCTATCATCGGGAGAAGGTTTGATGACCTGCAAGGTTCTGCCGGGCGAGATGGTAAATCTAGGGCGATGGCCGTCACTCGGAGCACATCCTCCACTTCCTCTGGATCCATCTCTAATGCTCTAGTCCCCGTCAGCTGGAAGCGGCCCCAGTCCTCTCAGGTAACTCCCATTCATTGTAGGCTTCAGTAAATGACATCAGCTCTGCCTGTTGCATTGTGGCTGACTGCGGTGAAGCCTTGTATGAGGAATTAGTCAGCTGCTATGTAAGGAATCCTAACAGCCGAGTAATGGAGATATTAAACCAGCATTACAGGAATTCTTCCTCCCTCCTCTGTGTTATGATATCCCTCCAGTTCAGTGCTGCTGTAATGTGAGACCTCTCCTGTCAGCCAAGCATTCTAGCGCTACTATAATCCCGCCCTACGGTACACTAGCTGTCAGGGCCGGTTCTAATTGTTTTGCCGCTTGAGGCAAACTTGTGAGGATGCGCCCCCTACCCCCACCGATTTGGAATGATCGCACAGCACCCGACATTTTACTCTGCTTCAGTTAATGTTCTCACATGACATGCTGCAGCTCAACACAATAGCACACTAGATGGATGTTATGCTGGGCATACACGGATGGATTCCTTCTTATCAATCGAGTCGCTGATGGCTCGATTGATAATTTCAGGCGTGTCCGATACCCCGCCGGATCGATTCTGCGCTTGATCCCCTCGGGCGGACAATGGGACAAAAACGAGCGGAAGATAAGAAGCACCAGCGGGGACGAGCGGGAATCGATCCGGGCGCACGCGGGGATGCGCCGGAATCGAGCCAGCGGCTCGATCCGGCGCATAATCTACTCCGTGTATGCCCAGCATCAGTCTGTGAGTCTCATTCTCTTCCTACTCTGACTATATGCTATAAACACAGTTCAAAAATGCTGTTGCTGTAATCTTTTCGCCTGATGCAAATGTTTCGCCTTGCCTCATGAGAGAACCGGCCCTGCTAGCTGTACATCTGATAGTAGCCTGTTCTCTAAGCCATTACTCATTAGTTTCTATGTCTGACCGCTCATGTGAAGACATAAGCCTTAGGGGGAAAAAAGCCCTCAGCTATGATAAAGATGAACATTTTGCATGCTGCTAAATTTCAGCAGTTGAGGATTATTTCTGTTATCTGTGAATTCTTTTTTTGCCCAGCATCTATTATATGATGTCTACTTTAATTAAAGGGCACCTGAGGTGAGAGGGATATGGAGGCTGCCATATTTATATTTTTTAAACAATACCCATTGCCTGTCTGTCCTGCTGATCATCTGCCTCTAATATGTTTAGCCATAGACCCTGAACAAGCATGCGGATCAGATGTCTCTGACTGAAGCCTGACTGGATTAGCGGCGTGCTTGTTTCTGGTGTGTGATTCATATGCTACCATTGCATGAAAGACCAGCAGGATGCCAGGAACCTGGTGTTGTACAGAACACAGTACAAAGAAATGGCAGTGCATCTAAAACTTAGCTGCACCTGACTGACACTAGCTGCATAGGGCTGCAAAGCCTCTGAAAGGCACAACTGTGCTTGTACTAGACTCTTCCAACGCAATGGGGTAACTGGTATTGTCTAAAGGGAATAAATACAACATATACCTCTCTCTTCAGGTGTCCTTTAAGTCTTTTCCGTTGTGATCAGGCGGCTAACACCAGATTCACCCTTCTAAATTCAAATTCCATTATTCATAAGCAAAATGGCCAGTGAATGGTGCAGAGTTTTAAATACCATCAGAAGCAAACCAATGTATTGGGTGTAATGGCAGCAAATTATTCAAAAATCTCGAGGTTTGACCTCAGAAGTAGCAGCAGCATGGTGAATGGTATTCAAGTGTACCTGAGGCGGTGCGGTGGGGTGGCAGATGGGACACAGAGGCATGTTCCCTACTGCAGGACATGCCTCTGTGTCCCCTCCCTGTGCCGCTCTCTGCCATACACCCCCCCCCCTCCCTCCACCTCCCTCCACAGCCGCGCCATCACCCCCCGAAATTAGCAACAAGCAATTGTCGCTATTCCAGAGGGTAAGGGAGGAGAGGTATTGCCTACTCAAGTGCCCACTGGGGGCGTTCTTGCAGGCTTTCCCCAGCTGCCATTGGGCAGCTGTCTCTCCCTGGCCGCTCCCCGCCTCCCTGCACGCTGCTCATCAGAGCCGCTCTTCCAGCGTCGTGACCCCCGAAAGTGGAAAATTACAGGCCACAGGAGTGGCAGGAATTGTGGCTACCTGGGCCGCCCAGCCCCCCAGATCAGGTAGCATTGTTTATGTTAATTGAGATCCCCACCAGTGAATTTTTCCAGAAAAGTTACCCAGCATTTGACATGACTGTAGAAATCCCAGATGTTAATAAATCTTTTGGGTGGCACACACAGCAAGAAATGTGTATTAAAGAGGAACTGTAACGACATAGAGTAGATTACATTAAATTATTCAGGATACTCACTTGTACCATAATTTTCCTGGTTTCCTGGTCCAAACACGGACTATATAATTTATAACTTAAAGGACAACTGTAGTGAGAGGGATATGGAGGCTACCATATTTATCTCCTTTTATACAATACCAGTTGACTGGCTGTCCTGCTGATCTATTTGGCTACAATAGTGCCTGAATCACACCAGAAACGAGCATTCAGCTAATCTTGTCAGATCTGACAATATTGTCAGAAACACCTGATCTGCGGCATGCTTGTTCAGGGTCCATGGCTAAAGGTATTAGAGGCAGAGGATCATAGAGGAAATAAATATGGCAGCCTCCACACCCCTCGCGGTACAGTTGTCCTTTAATATGATATATATATATATATGTATGTATATATGTATATACAATGTTATTTTCACTACAGTTCCTCTTTAATAAATGTTGGCTTTCCTTGAAGTAGTCTCTCTTCTGATGTGTGCAACTCTAAGCACTTATTCACTAACATTTCAGCCACTCTCTCTAATCTAGCGTGTGACTGGGCCTTTAGGCTACTTTCACACTATTCTCGTTGCATTGCAAATCCTGGAAAATAGGACCGTAAGGTTGTTTAAAAATTGCATTGTGTGTTACCAGTGCAGTGCAACGCATACAGTCGAACACAGTGAATCTAGCGCAGGAGACTTGGATGCACAGGGAGTAACTTTGGCGCTATCAGAAGAGAGAAGACGGAGCTGAAGTTACTTTTAAAACACAATAATTCGGTTTCCAGCAATTGCTGGAAGCCAAATTATGTCATTCCTGCACTATCCATGGCGGCCTGGAGGGGGAATAGTATTTATCACGGCCGGGAACTTGTGCAGCAGCAGGATCAGCCATATACTGGCTGTATCCTGCGCCCAAGTCTCCTGCGCTGATACCTCTCGTACGTCATACAGTGATAAGTAATACTTGTAATACATACTTGTAATCAGGCATGCTGTCCAGTAAATGTATGGCATGTTGTGCGTTATTCTGAAATTCGCTGCACCGCACCACTGACACATAAATCGTGAACTCACCATCACAATATAATTACATCACGTTGCAATGTGTTTATATTGTCCGTTGCACTTCATCACAACCAATGCAGTGTGAAAGTACCCGTATTGTTGCTTTGTCAGCAGCTCACATTTCTGCCGCTGCTGAACTACAAATTCCAGCATCTGGTGTTTTGTGTCAGGGTCGGCATAGACATTCCTCCAAACTGGATGTAAAATCTCTATATGTGGTGCACATTTTTTATGCATTAGTCATTTGTTTATGATGGTTTTGTTTTTGTGTTTTCGTTTTGCTTAATTTTGTTTGCTGAAGAAGAAAACGAGGGAGAAGTTGGTGAACGTCCTTACACTGTGCGGCCAGGAGGTCGGACTTAGCAAAAATCCTTCTGTAAGTATCCCTTCCCAAACTTATCATTAGTGGTGTAACTCATGGCAGAGCTGCTACTTATTCCAAGTTAAAGGACAACTGAAGCCTAAAAGAAAAAAGTTACCGTAGATGCACATGTAAGAGGAGGAAAGGCTCTGGATCCCTTAGACTTATAACCTTCCCGTTCTGGATCCCTTAGAGAATACATGTCAAACTCCAGCCTGTGGGTCAAATTTGGCCCTCAGAGCCATTAAATTTGGCCCTCAAGTGGTTTCCCCACTTTGCATTATGTTTGGCCCACTCTAGACCACCAGGGAAGCTATATTGGAGTTGAAGCCCTAGAACACCAGGAAAGCCATATGGGGAGGTAGGGGGAAAGCACTAAACACTAGGGAACTGTATAGGGGATGGTGGGGGTCTCTAGACACCAGATAACTGAATAGGGGAGGGAGGACCACTAGACACCAGAGAATTTTATAAGGAAGGAAGGTGGCCAGTAGACATGGAGATTGGCCCGCGACTAGGTCCCAGTGTACAATTTTGGCCCACTTTGTATTTGAGTTTGACACCCCTGCCTTAGAGACTCCTCGTTCCTCTCTGCATCTCCTTGTTCCACCACTGGCTGCATACTTTTGAAGACGAGCGGCTCCGTACAGTGCATGTGCATGTCCAGTAAATGCAATAAAACTTATCTACATGAAAGCCAGAAAATACGGTATTGATTAAATTGAATTGATTATGTTCAATACAACTAAACAACGGCTTTAGATTTTCTTACACTGGCCACACACACACAAAGCAACCTTCACCGATTTAACAAATCGATCAGATGAAGAAAAAAAAAACACCCTGATCCCGCACACATTCCATTTGGGCACCTTAAGGGTTAACGTTCTAGCCTGGCACCTCAGCTCCAAAATCATACCATCTGGAGTTAACCACACTAAAATATAACCTCTATGACTTACTGCATTGTATCTAAAATAATATTAAAAATAAAATATTTAATAATCCGTTAAATATTTGATAATATTAATTTAAAATAATATTGGTCCTCATTTTATAATAGCTTCGTTTACTTGTCAGTCTGGAGGAGGAAGGGTATTTGCCGCCCAATGGAATCACTCCTCAGTTCCTTGCATTCTTCTGCTACTCATGTTATTGTTTGTGTTGTTTCAGCAGACGCTATTGCCAGTAAGGCCTAGTAATGGCTATGTGCAGTTATTACAATCCATCAATAATTAAGTCCTGGTGCTTGCTCAGTAGTACTGTGTCTCGCACATGGAAGCAAGCAGAGGCTGTAAGCATTCCCTCCACCACTCCTAACAGTGGCTTTCCTTGTTTCCACTTGTCATGGTTTCTGCCTCTCATCCTTATCATCCATCCAGCTTTCTGCTGCTCGGACTACCTAATGTAAACATTTACACAATACCAAGAGACTTGCTTGAAGGAAGCAGCCGTCCTTTTTCCTCAGACAAGTTCCTCTAGCTTGAAATCCCTCACTTTGTTCAGCTCAAGACTGGAGGCACCTGTCCAACATAAATAGTTAAAGTGCAATCTATAAATAACAGGCAGAGGAATTAGGTGTGGACTGTAAAGCCTTACAGGCAAAAGCTGGATGCCAGCATTAGTAGGAGAAGCCGTTAGAAGGAGCTGCTCTCTCTAGTGCACATTTTCATTCCACTTTACCGTCCTCAGGTCATCTTCTCCTCATGCGGTGATCTGGACTTACTTGAGCATCAGACCAGTTTGGTGTCATCTGAGGATACAATCCGAGAACAAGAGATCATGGATGACACAAACAGTGAGCAACAGTTCCGCGTCTTCAGGGATTTTGACTTCCTGGATGTGGAGTTGGAAGATGGAGAGGTAAGGGACACAAAATGGCTATGCTAGGATAGAAACACTGAGGTAACTTTATCATAAAGGAAGTTTGTTAGTGTTCCCTGCCTTTTATAAACTAACAATACTGCTTGAGTACAGCTACCACAAGGTGGCCTCAGATCATTTGTTAAGTTTCTAGTTCTAGTCTATTGTGTGCTCAGTTGACCTTTCTCACATGGAAAGGAGGCCTTCACATATAACCTGGAGCATTGCCCACCCCTACTATCCACAAGTCAGTCAGAGCAACTTAGCTGCCAGGAAGGGAGATTTTATTAGTTTGTGGACAGTTGGTCAGATCTGAAGATTAAGCTCCTGTTTCCACTAGGTGTGAATTTGACTTTTTCGGTACACAAATTAGCACAGCAATGAAATCTTATTGGCCTGTTTCCACTAAATGTGAAATTCGTATCCAGTAAAAAAAACTGACAACCATGTTACTGTTTTTCTGACGTCACATGCAGAAAAATCGTGTGAGATGTGATTTTCGCATTTTCGCATACGCAGTTTATAGTAACAGGACTTTCTTCTTTGTAAGATTCGTACAAGCAAATTTATTTGCAAATGCGCATGCTAATTCGCATGTAAAAATTGCATTCTTTGCTTGCAAATTTCACATCCCAAAAAATGTGATTTGCGTGCTTCAAGTGGAAACGTAGCCTAACAAAATTAGCTGTAGGTGCCATGTGGTAGCTGTTTTTATACAGCTGTGTCCATTTACAAATATGGAGAACACAGATATTTGCTCATTATAAGTCTGTTCACAATAGAATAATTCTATGGTTGCATTATCACTTTAATATATTTTATAGTATTAGAGCAATAGGGATAAGATAATTGCATGTATCACATTAACCATTTGAGTAGACAACTCTAATGAGATTGAACTGGTCCCACCCAAGGGGCCTGTGTCAAGAAAATCCAGTCATCTCTGATTTTGAAGACTAAAAGATACAGGCTGTTTTCTGGACCAAAACATCACAACATCACAGCACAACATGGGTCTGAGTAAGAATAACAGTCCTTCAGCTTACACAATCTACAAGGAATGGTGGTGGAGCATTTTGCACCAGCCATGGCACAGTGGGGGAAGGGGCAGGGCTTAACAGGGAAGGTTTGATTTTAGCACTCTTATCTAGGAGAATTAATGCCACGGATAATATCTGCTTACTAAAGATACCATTTTGGCTTTGGCAACCAGAAGGACCCTTTGTGTGTGCCTTCAGCAGTCACTACTGAAATTCTGGTTTAGATCACTCAGTACCTTCTTCCAAGAGGCTGTTTGAACTGATCACAGAAGGCCACCAACACAATTCTTGACACTTGAAATGAGCTTTTTTTTAGGAAACCTTACTTATTATCAGTAGCTAGATCATAGCTAGAGCATTCAGCAATACAATTGGGATTGTTGCTTATCCAATTTTTTATTATTATTATTATAGATTTATAAAGCCCCAACATATTCCATGGACACAGTTTACGGAGTACTCGGGGCCCAGGCACATTCTGGCATTGTTGTGCAACGCTGTTGGCCCTACTCCGCACAGAAATGCATGTCACTTGTGTTGCAGCACCGACCCGATTTAATTATATTGATTGGGACAGCACTGCATTGCGCACAGATGATGCATGCAGTAGCGTGTAACCACAACGCACTGCCCAGCTTTGCAAAATTGTGCCCGTCAGACTGTACTGTCTGATGTCCCTCCATATTGCACACTGATACGTGTTGCTGTGCCCAGGCCCTCGCCATTCTGCCTACATTACTGTATTTACTTAGGAAGCTTCTGACCACATTGCTGCTACAGCAGCTTATGGAACTGATTGGTGATCTTCAGGGACGGTTCTAGATTTTTTGCTGTCTGAGGCAAACCTGGAATTGGAATGATCGCACAGCACCCAACAATTTGCACTGCATGTTATAGCTGCGGTGAGCCCCATAAAACACCCTCAGTATAGGTAGATAGCCAGGTATAGGTGCTCCCAGTGTTGGTAGCTAGGTACAATTGCCCCCAGTATAGGTTAGCCAGGCACTCTCTTCACTTCCTGTTTCTGTCTGGTGCTGCCGCCTGAGGAAGTCGCCTCACTTGGCGTCATGGGCAGACCGGGGCTGGTGATCTTCCTTTACAGTATATACAACTTCTGTTCTTGCACATTGTGGTCAGGGCCTCATGTAGATCACCGAAGTCACCACATTTAGTCATGGGTGCAGGTGGGTGGGTGAAGAATAACTTAAGAAGTATGAATTACGGTAACTATTATCAACGTCCTATTTACTCCATAAACTACTACAAACTAAAATGGTCTAACCTATGTGTTTAAAACATTTTCTGATGTCTTATTTTATTAATACAACTTTATAAGCCTGTCTTTAGACAGCTTAGATGTGTTCAGTGTTTGAATGTTTTCTCATAACCATGTTACTCCTATAATACTATAACAAACCTGTGTTACTGTGGTGGATATTTTCTCTAGAGACTTAAAACAGTTTCTCTCTTCATTTTTTTGTTTTGTTCTTATTTGTTATATCTGCCAACCAGGAGCTCCAGGTAAGATATATTCTTCTAAACGTGAAAGTGCTTGTTGCCATTGCAGCCACTGCCTGTCCATGTCCAGATTTCTCTCATAGCACACGGTAGCCACACTGGAGCCTTTGCCAGAGGGGGCGGAGTCTCTTAGCTGCATGATTTCCTCACCTAAAATGTAATCGTAGTGGCATGAAAATAGTTTTGCTGTGGTTTTGGCAAATTACTAGTGGGGATGTTTTTCCTGCAAAACAGAAGCAATACTTTACGTTCCATATGAATTTAAAGAGTGCAGGGTTAGCTTGGCAGATGGTCATAGTGTAATTACAAACCTCAAATACCTTTTAAGCAATAGCATATTTATACTTAAAAGATATCCGAGCTGAAAGAAAAAAGTCAAACTTTACTTACCTGGGGCTTTTTCCAGCCCCAGCAGTCTGTGTTCCCTCTCTGTAGTTCCACTGCCCTCCAGTGTGCCGCAAGCCTGTCCGCAAGATCCCCACACCACAGCTGTGGTGGTGGGCTTCTGCGCCTCTCTCAATCTTGTGCGAGAGACAGAGGCATGTGGCCATGCATGTGCCGAAGCCTGCGGTCAGGGATCTTTTGGAGGGAGTAGTGGTGCACTGGAGAGCAGCGGAACTGCAGTGCTGGACCAGATAGGCTTCTAGTGTCTAGAAAAAGCCCCAGGTAAAGGGGTCCATACACCTAACGATTTTCCTGCTAATATACAGCAGATTCGATCACTGTGATCAAATCTGCTGTGAAATCATTGCGCAAACACTGACAGAACAATCGATTTCCGTCCAAAATCAATCGATTCCCGTCGATCTGTCCGCGCTGAAGATTTTTCTCGATCCACCGGCGGGTCGGGAGTGCGTCAATAGCGGCGTTCGAATGCCCGACGACCAACGCAATACAGCAGAGATACATTACCTGTTCCGGCCACTGCGACTCCCCCGGTCTCTGCTGTCTTCTTCTCCGCTCCAGGGCTGCAGCTTCACTGAACTTCCTGTCCCAGCAGGAAGTTTAAACAGTAGAGCGCCCTCTACTGTTTAAACTTCCCCGGCAGGAAGTTCAGTGAAGCAAGCCAGCCGGACCGGAGACCAGCGTGGAAAAGAAGACAGCGGAGACCGGTGGAGTTGCGCCGGCCAGATCAGGTATTGTATAGCTGGCAGGCAGGCAGCGGCGGCAGCTCCACAGATTGCGATCGGTTTCATGCTGAAATCGATTCACAATCTGTTTGCAGCAAAGGCAGCCATACGATCCCTCTCTGATCAGATTCGATCAGAGAGGGATCTATCTGTTGGTCGAATCTGATGGCAAATCGACCAGTGTATGGCTACCTTAAGTAAAGCTTAACTTTTCTTTTAGCTTGGATGTCCTTTACGTCTACTTAAAGTAAATGTAAAGCCCAAAAAAATAAAGTCAGATACTTACCTATGGACTGGGAAGACTCTGGATACCATAGAGCCCTTCCCTGTATTCTCTTGCTCCACTCGTTCCAGCGCTCTCACCCCCGTCTGTGGGCTTCAAAGCAATAGTTTCCCTGAGTGCTTCTGTAGACAGGCGGCTCCGTACTGTACATGCGTGAGCGTGTACATGAGTGCTTCCAAACCCACCCGAGGCATTCAATTAAATGGGGTGACGACTGCGCTGGAACGAGGAGTACAAAGAAGAGTGGGAAGGTTCTATAAGACCCAGAGCCTTCCCTGTCCATAGGTAAGTATCTAACTTTTGTGAAAGGGGGGGAGCTTTACACTCACTTTGAAATTTTCTAATTTGGAGCCTTGATCAATAAACAATATACCGGTACTTGCATTATTGATTTTACCCTTGTTTTGTAATAGCAATATGTCATACCTAGTATGCATGGTATAGGCTATTACTTTGTGCCTATACTCCTACTAAACTGTCAGTAGTGAGCAAAATTTGCCTTTGAAATGTTCGGTTGGTTTCTGAAAAATGTCTCCCTTGATTGTAAATTGTTTATTCTGCACTCCTTTTGTGCAGATTATCTGCACCTCCTTAAACGATCAGCGTGAAAGTGTAGGCTAGTCAGGAAGAGTTTTTTATGCGTAATGTGAACAGGCGTAACGTGCCAGTATCTTAAAACAGGGTTAATTTCAACAATGGAAATACATTGCCTTATTGTTGTGAGCTTCATGTTAAGATATTTTAACTGCACTAAAAGCATATTTCATCTTTGCCAAAGAAAAATACAGTCCTCGTCAAATTTCTACATAAATGAAGTACTTTAACAAACTGTATTACACAAACATGTCTGTGATTACTCTGGGTTTTTTTCTCGGGTCAGACTCAGCAGCTCTGCATGCTTTGATGAGAAAGCACCTTGCTTAGCTCTCAGCTGTTAGCAAGATGGGAGTGATTGTTTCAGACACCATATATGTACACATAGTATATTTATCTAGAGATGCTTATTTTTTTTATATGAATGTGTGAAGGTCTTATTTCTTGCATGTGTAGACTTATGAATCAGTGAGGCAAAACAAGAGCAGAGAATTCGGGTTATGTTTTACACCAAACCGTATTCTGTTGTCATGATTTTCATCAAGTAACAGCAATAGGATGAAAAATGTTAAATGGCACTACGTTACAAAATGGCCTATATGACGCGGCAGATATTGTAGTATAGCAGAGTAACTGTTTACATGTAAGTGTTTACATGTAAGTGTGCTAACATGTTAAAAGGTGTCTCCACTCTTGCATTTCTTACGGATTTCAGCATTTCTCCTTATAAGGGAAAGTCATGGGTTATACATACATACCTCACAACTTACTGAGATGAGAAAGAGGGACTGTTTTAGACATACACCCTGCCACGCCTCTAATCACGCCCTTTCACACACCTAGCCATGCATACCACTAAAAATTCATAAGCAAAAGATGTAATTTTAGCATTCAAACCACACTGGTCTTTCTAACAGCATTAGTTTTTCTTCATATTAACATTTCAAATTAGGAAATATATCAATTTTAAGGATGGAAATAAAGTTTTAAGTTGAAAATTCAGTTTTAGTCGAAAAATACTTACAGTGGGATGCGAAAGTTTGGGCAACCTTGTTAATTGTCATGATTTTCCTGTATAAATCGTTGGTTGTTACAATTAAAAATGTCAATAAAAAATATCATATAGGAGACACGCACAGTGATACTTGAGAAGGGAAATGAAGTTTATTGGATTTACAGAAAGTGTGCAATAATTGTTTAAACAAAACTAGACAGGTGCATAAATTTAGGCACCACAAAAAGGAAATGAAGTCAATATTTAGTAGATCCTCCTTTTGCAGAAATTACAGCCTCTAAATGCTTCCTGTAGGTTCCAATGAGAGTCTGGATTCTGGTTGAAGGTATTTTGGACCATTCCTCTTTACAAAACATCTCTAGTTCATTCAGGTTTGATGGCTTCCAAGCATGGATAGCTCTCTTTAACTCACACCACAAATTTTCAATTATATTGAGGTCTGGGGACTGAGATGGCCATTCCAGAATGTTTCATTTGTTCCTCTGCATGAATGCCTTAGTGGATTTTGAGCAGTGTTTAGGGTCGTTGTCTTGTTGAAAGATCCAGCCCCGGCGCAGCTTCAGCTTTGTTACTGATTCCTGGACATTGGTCTCCAGAATCTGCTAATACTGAGTGGAATCCATGCGTCCCTCAATTTTTACAAGATTCCCAGTCCTTGCACTGGCCACACAGCCCCACAGCATGATGGAACCACCACCATATTTTACTGCAGGTAGCAGGTGTTTTTCTTGGAATCCTGTGTTGTTTTTCCTCCATGCATAATGCCCCTTGTTATACCCAAATAACATAATTTTAGTTTCATCAGTCCACAGCACCTTATTCCAAAATGAAGGTGGCTTGTCCAAATGTGCTTTAGCCTACCTCAAGCAGCTCTGTTTGTACTGTGGGTAGAGAAAAGGCTTCCTCTGCATCACTCTCGCATATAGCATTTCCTTGTGTAAAGTGTGCCGAATGGTTGAACGATGCACAGGGACTCCATCTGCAGCAAGATGATGTTGTAGGTCTTTTAGCGCTGGTCTGTGGGTTGACTCTGACTGTTCTCGCCATTCGTCGCTGTTTATCCAAGATTTTTCTTGGTCTGTCACTTCAAGCCTTAACTTGAACTGAGCCTGTGGTCTTCCATTTCCTCAATATGTTCCTAACTGTGGAAACAGACAGCTGAAATCTCTGAGACAGCTTTCTGTATCCTTCCCCTAAACCATGATGGTGAACAATCTTTGTCTTCAGGTCATTTGAGAGTTGTTTTGAGATCCCCATGTTGCTACTCTTCAAAGAAAATTAAGAGGAGGAAAACTTACAATTTACCCCCTTAAATACCGGTACTCTTTATCATACTTGCATTCACCTGTGTATGTAGGCCAGGGGTCACTGAGCTTACCAAGCCAATTTGAGTTCCAATAATTAGTTCTAAAGGTTTTGGAATCAATAAAATGAAAACAATGCCCACATTTATGCACCTGCCTAATTTTATATAAACAATTATTGCGCACTTTCTGTAAATCCAATAAACTTCATTTCACTTCTCAAATATCACTGTGTGTGTCTCCTATATGATATATTTAACGGACATTTTTTATCATAACAACCAACAATTTATACAGGAAAATCATGATAATTTACAAGGTTGCCCAAACCTTCCCATCCCACTGTATATTAACACAGATTTGTACATAAGTCCTCAAAGATGGACAAATGATGAACAAAGAGGGACAGTGGGATCCCAAAGAGGGACTGTCCCTCTGATAAAGGCACAGTTGGGAGCTGCGGGTTATGTTTTCACAGAACCTCAACCAAATGATTTAAGTGAATTTTTCTGTAAACTTTTTATTTTTACCAAAGTGGGGAAGGCTTATGACCTCAGTCAGATTACTAGTGTCTGGGTTCCAGTTGTGGAGACTTCTGCTCACTTCCTTTTGCTTTGACGTACTCTTCACAAACAGGACGTGATATGAAATCTCTCAAGTGAGGATACAAAGCGGAATAAATGTTTCTCTTAGTAGTGTAGAAGGGGATTGGAAAATGAGATTTATTTTTTTGTTGTTGTTTCTATTTGTCTTTCTCACCCACAACTTACTTTTTTACCCACAACAAAGCTCTAGTGAGAGCAAGAGGGTAAATCTCTTCATCTGAGTCACAAACTGCAATAAAATCCTTCCCATACTCATTTTGTTACTAAAATGAAAAATATTCCTCAGAGTTTCAGTGTAACACAAGTATAGGTTTATAGGCTTAATGGAAAATATGGCCTGTTAGCTTTTTGATGTTTTTTTTTTTTTTTTTTGCCCATTTCAAAAATTAGATCACTTGCTTAATATTGTCGCATTCTTAAAGGGTCCAAAGACATGACAGCAAAAGTTGTTTAGGTGATATCTTTAATGACTAAGGGATCTTTCACACTAGAGCCCTTTTAAGGCATTTTTTCTTTACTTCAGCCTACATCTGGAAATATGCCTGAAGGAGGGGACTAGATCCCAGAAAGCTTACATTATTTAATTTTATCAGTTAGCCATTAAAAGGTATTACTTTTACAAGACTTTGTTTTTTTCTATCTACATAATTTGCAAGCTTTCAAAACTTTAAAGTTTCTTCTTCAGGCATATTACAGAACTTGATCAGAACTATTGCTACTGATCCAGTTCTGAAACATGCCTGAAGAAGAAAGTTTTGAAAGCTTGCAAAGAAATATTGTACAGTTAGTCATTAAAGGTATCACCTAAACAACTTTTTGTTATGTGTTCGGATTCTCTCCACAACTAACACAAGACCACACACAACTGATTTTTAAAGGGGTGATTTTTTTAACTTTTTTTTTAATAAGCAATAAGGGCCCGTTTCCACTAGGAACGGTGCGATGCGGCTACATAGCTGCATCGCACCGCAGGTGTGCTGAAACACATGCACGGCAATGGAAGGGTTTCCACCGCGTGCATGTTGTGCGGAACGATCCGAGAATCTGCAGCATGCTGCAGATTCTCGCACGGCCGCATCCGCGTCCCATCTCCTCCATTGACTTCCGCATCGGGAGATGCGGACGTGATGCGCCGGCGGTGGAAGTGATGCGATGCGGCTAGGTAGCCGCATTCGCATCACTTTGTAATGGAAACCAACCCTTATTGCTTTAACTCTCCTAAATTGCTGATCCAGATCTCCATTCACTAGAATTGAGCATCAGATCGAAAGTAGTGAAGGTCAGCTGGCCATGAAAAAAAAATGTTTGTAAATGCCCAATGATGTTGATCCAGGTAATGCCCAGTGATGTTGATCCAGGGGTTTTATCTGATTGCCATCTGGACTCGGGAAGGAATTTTTTCCCTTTTGGGGCTAATTGGACCATGCCTTTTAAGGGTTTTTCACCTTCCTCTGGATCAACAGGGATATGTGAAGGAGCAGGCTGGTGTTGTGCTTTGTTCTCTGGTTGAACCCGATGGACGTATGTCTTTTTTCAACCCAGGTGACTATGTAACTATGTATACGTGGTTGTTCATGTAATGTTGACACATGCTCTGCAGCACTTGACTTAGTGAATTAAATCGTTCACAGCTGTCTCCTAGCAGGGTTCACAATTCTAATATCTATACCATAGTCTAGAGGGCAGCTAATGAACGTAACAGTATGCAAGTATCCAGAGGAAAACAGTTGTGAGAGGGAGAAAGTTTTAATGAAAGCACCCTAGCAATACCTTGTGACAGGGCTAGATCCCAGTTGTACTCCAGGAGAGTTATACAGTTTCCACACAATTAAATAATCTGTACACAATGAAAAATAGATGTAGTCCTTAATGATCATTGCTCGATAATTTCCAAGGACACACCATTTAATTTCCCGGCAGATCAACTGGTCAAAGCTATTATTTCTGACACGTACGATCAGCTCCCAATTGATAAAGGGATAGATTTTCTGATCACTACTGCACAAAATCGATCCTGTTTTTGATTGGGAGCTAAATGGACATCAAAAATAATTGTATTGACCTGTCGATCTGCCAGGAAATTGAATGTATAAATTGGTGTGTACCTAGCATTAGGGGAACATTTCAGGGCAGAAGCACTGTACAGCCACACTGCCCAGCTATAGCCCATCAGCACGTACTGTTCTGTGTAGAGGGTCAGGGCAGTGACAGGGAGGAGCATGAGCAAATGGCATCCGGCAAGTGGTGCACAATGGCAGGACGATGGGCACTCTCTCATGGCAGGGAAGTCACTGTTGTCACAAGTACATATATCATCCCTAGCCATTCAACCCCCCCAACCAGGGCCGGATTTACCATAAGGCAGTGTAGGCACGTGCCTACAGGCGCCAGATGATAGAAAGGCGGCTCACTTCCCTCCCTGAGTGCCTCCCTCCCTCCTTCCCTATGCAGAATCCAGATGAAGAGTTTAAATGTGAGGTTACTCACCCTGCTCTCGGCATTCCACTGACGGGATGTCCCTTCGGTCAAGCGCACCTCTAGCTACTTAATATTGAGGGTACCTCTGGCTACCTAATATATACCTGTAGCTACTTATTAGGGGTAGGAGTCTAAGATGCCAGGTCATCTGTGCCTATAGGCCCCTATGAGGTAAATCCGGGCCTGCCCCAACTCCTGTTTTGGTGCAAACTAATACAATTTTGAGATCCAACTCGCACTCTTTCTGTAACAACTGTCACAACAGCAGGAAGTGAGGTGAAATTCCTTTATTAGGGACGCAGACATCAGTACAATCCTTTCAGGAGTTTGAATGCTTTGCTACTCGAGCCAAAACCTAAAATAAAAATAATAATTGAGGCTTTAAACCTATTCAGCCAATAGGAAATAACCTTTTACCAGTCACTGTGTTGCAGTCTGCTGCCTTGTTTACCAAGCCTGTGTGATGTCCAAAAAGCTAGCAACCGCCTAACACAAACTGATTTCTGCTTTCCATTATTTGCGTGTTCACTTCCTTTTTCAAACATATCAAGCAATTAGCACATTGTCCATTGTTTGAAGAAGGAGGTACAGGAAGACTGTTTCTAAAACAGTGCTGTGTCTCCAAACCGCACACTGAAAGCTGCCCGGAGAGCCGCTGGGGGTTTTACGTGATTATATACAACTCTTGGCTGGAAGTAGCAGCCAGCAAAGATTCTGAATCCGAGAATTGTAACTTGATTCACTGTGACTGTGCTAGTGGCTGGCTATAAGCTGTGGGAACATGCAGCCCATACATTTGCTGATCTCATGAAAATCCAGGAGCTTTGAAGAGTAGCCAGAGAAACATACTTATTCGTATGACATCTCATTAAACACTTAGGCACTGGGTGGGTCTGCATGGCAGTCGTCTTCAGAGAAGGAATGGGAACATCCAGATAAAAGCACTTGCATACGCCCAGGCCAGGACATTGTTGTCTTTCGGGTGAAAGACTATTTCACGATTGTAGATAAGAAAATAATTTTCACTTGGGAAAATATTTGTGGCTGCTCATATAGGATTGTGTGGATGTGTCGGTGCAGTTTGGTCTCCTCAGCTTCTGCTGCTTGTGATTTCAGGGAGAAAGCATGGACAATTTCAACTGGGGAGTCCGCAGGCGTTCCCTGGACAGCCTAGACAAGTGCGATATGCAGCTCTTGGAGGAGAGCCAGCTGTCAGGAAGCACGCACAGCCTGAGCAAAATGAACCGGGATGACTCGGACGAGTCTTCAGAAGAGGAGGACCTCACGACAAGTCAAATCCTGGAGACCTCTGACTTAGTAAGTGATATGTCACTGCTGATGGGGATGAATACTGCTTGGGACATACTGACAGCCTTTTCTTTGGCTTCGTAAACCAAAAGGTGGCCACTAACCGTCTAATTTGTAGCGTAAAATTGTTTGAGCGATCAGATAATTCTGATCGAATGTGACTGGATTGGTTGTAAATAATCTCCGTTGATGGACACAATCGATTTCAAACGATTATAAAAACAGCAGTCTGATTGGATTTTCGTCAAACCAAAATTAAATTTTTTGTCGGTTGTGATAGAGAGGAAGCAAAGATTGGTTCGTTGTTGGTGAAATGAACGATGTATTACAATATTTCACTTCTGATCAGAATGATCTGATCGCTCAAACAATTTTTCGCTAGAAGTTGGATCATTATTGACCACCTTCACATCATCTATTTCCATTGAGACTCCTGTGTGTGCAGTTATGGACTTATATTCAAATGTATTACATTAAAATTTAACAAGTCCACTGAAGAGCACTGTGCCTTGCTGCCATATCCTGCCTTGCTGACAGAATCCTCAGTGCTGTGTCAGGTGTCCACAGAACAGCACTGTGCCTTGCTGCCGGAATCCTCAGTGCTGTGTCAGGTGTCCACAGAACAGCACAGTGCCTTGCTGCCGGAATCCTCAGTGCTGTGTCAGGTGTCCACAGAACAGCACAGTGCCTTGCTGCCGGAATCCTCAGTGCTTTGTCAGGTGTCCACAGAACAGCACTGTGCCTTGCTGCCGGAATCCTCAGTGCTGTCAGGTGTCCACAGAACAGCACTGTGCCTTGCTGCCGGAATCCTCAGTGCTGTGTCAGGTGTCCACAGAACAGCACTGTGCCTTGCTGACAGAATCCTCAGTGCTGTGTCAGGTGTCCACAGAACAGCACTGTGCCTTGCTGCCGGAATCCTCAGTGCTGTCAGGTGTCCACAGAACAGCACTGTGCCTTGCTGCCAGAATCCTCAGTGCTGTGTCAGGTGTCCACAGAACAGCACTGTGCCTTGCTGCCGGAATCCTCAGTGCTGTGTCAGGTGTCCACAGAACAGCACTGTGCCTTGCTGCCGGAATCCTCAGTGCTGTCAGGTGTCCACAGAACAGCACTGTGCCTTGCTGCCGGAATCCTCAGTGCTTTGTCAGGTGTCCACAGAACAGCACTGTGCCTTGCTGCCGGAATCCTCAGTGCTGTGTCAGGTGTCCACAGAACAGCACTGTGCCTTGCTGCCGGAATCCTCAGTGCTGTGTCAGGTGTCTACAGAACAGCACTGTGGCTTGCTGCCGGAATCCTCAGTGCTGTGTCAGGTGTCCACAGAACAGCACTGTGCCTTGCTGCCGGAATCCTCAGTGCTGTGTCAGGTGTCCACAGAACAGCACTGTGGCTTGCTGCCAGAATCCTCAGTGCTGTTTCAGGTGTCCACAGAACAGCACTGTGGCTTGCTGCCAGAATCCTCAGTGCTGTGTCAGTTGTCCACAGAACAGCACTGTGCCTTGCTGCCGGAATCCTCAGTGCTGTGTCAGGTGTCCACAGAACAGCACTGTGCCTTGCTGCCGGAATCCTCAGTGCTGTGTCAGTTGTCCACAGAACAGCACTGTGCCTTGCTGCCGGAATCCTCAGTGCTGTGTCAGGTGTCCACAGAACAGCACTGTGGCTTTCTGCCAGAATCCTCAGTGCTGTGTCAGTTGTCCACAGAACAGCACTGTGCCTTGCTGCCGGAATCCTCAGTGCTGTGTCAGGTGTCCACAGAACAGCACTGTGGCTTGCTGCCAGAATCCTCAGTGCTGTTTCAGGTGTCTACAGAACAGCACTGTGGCTTGCTGCCAGAATCCTCAGTGCTGTGTCAGTTGTCCACAGAACAGCACTGTGCCTTGCTGCCGGAATCCTCAGTGCTGTGTCAGGTGTCCACAGAACAGCACTGTGCCTTGCTGCCAGAATCCTCAGTGCTGTGTCAGGTGTCCACAGAACAGCACTGTGCCTTGCTGCCGGAATCCTCAGTGCTGTGTCAGGTGTCCACAGAACAGCACTGTGCCTTGCTGCCAGAATCCTCAGTGCTGTGTCAGGTGTCCACAGAACAGCACTGTGCCTTGCTGCCAGAATCCTCAGTACTGTGTCAGGTGTCCTCTGTGATTGCAGTACGTGTCCCAGTGACACCTTAGAGCTGAACCCCCCTTTATGTTACAGCATTTCCAGTATGTCTGAATTCCAGGAGAAAAACACAATATAAATGTTCTGTGTCTTGTCTGATATTATTAAGGAGAGTAAATGGTATTCCAATCAAAAGTAAACCATCAAAGCAAAAGTGCACTCCTGGAGAGAAAGCTTGATATGCACACATGGGTGTCTGCTGCACACCACGCTTTCTCACCAGGAGTGCACTTTTGCTTTGGCATTATTGTCCTTGAGAAAGAGACACATCGTTGTCTCGAAACGTTGCAATATTGTAGTGTGCAGCATTAAAGACAGTTTACTTTTGATTGGCGTGCCGACCATATACTTTTCTAATCTAGCGGTTATCCAGTTACTGTTGGGTCTGAGCACCCAGAACCATATGGGCCACACTCTATGGTGTGTATAACTTCCCCTATCCAGTTCCCTACCCTGGGGTTTTCCCCCTAAAAAACGCAAGCAATTTTCTACATTTCCCAGGTCTCCCATTCATTAGCCAATAACTGGCTTTCTTTTTGCCACCAATTAGGATTTCTCTGGGTGGTACTTTTTGCGAAGTATTATTTTACTTTGAATGCATTTTTTTATTATTTTTTTTTACAAATTTTATTTGAATTTTAACTGAGTAACACCCCATTGTGTCAATCCACATACAATATTGTACAGTTGTCTTTTATAAAATATTAATAAAAGTAATCATTTTAAAATAATCCGTACATATAACTGAAATGTATATTCTTATATAGATTAACCCCCAATAAACCTTCCCAAAGGCATCCCTCCCCCCTGTCATTCCCGACCAGTTAACCTTATCTTTTGTAACAAAGAATTTCAAGAAATATCTAGTTTCCCCAACGTGCCCCACAAGTGTTCCGTTAAAGAGGAGCTGTTAGGTATAGGGTCTCAGAGAAAAAAAAAACACATATATCAGTAGCTAAATATTGGCTGTACTTACATTACATATGCATTTCACTGTCCACGTTTGGATTTCACAGAATTTTTATATAGTATTTGCAGAGAATGATGCTCCTGACAGCTCATGGCAGGTTCCATGTTTGTCTGTCTTGTATGAAGCCAGTTGTGATGTAATATCCTCCCTTACCCTGCTTGCTGATTATTCGACTCACAAAAAAGATCAGGATCAAAGATCCTAATGGTTCATGATCCGGACAACACTACTGTGCAGTGAATATTAATTAGCCATGTGGCTAGGCACAGTAGCGGACTCCTGCAGTATATTCTAACTGAACATGTGCCCTGTGAACAGCACATTGATTTTTCAGTGTTGTGAGCTGGGGTGCAAGATACGAACTGCTATAACATGAGCCTGTAACTTCTCACTGTGAAAGCAGTCTTAGGGCGGGATAGGGAAATGAAGGGGAGGACCAAGGGAGTGCAGTGGGGAAAAGAAGCAGCCCCAGCATGCTTTGCAGTATCTGTTATGCTTCCTGTCGGCCTCCTTAGGAGCTTGGGAATAACGAACCTTGCTGTTAAGCAAACATCAAAGTAAGAGAGATTTTTAACTTCAGTATTGCCTTTTTGGCTGCCTTCTAAACTGTTTAACACAGGAGAATAGAGGTTTAAATTAGCTTTTGCAGCCTGACAGTTACTCTTTAAGTACCACTTAGTATATTTAAAATGTTCCATCAAGTTTTTGATATCCTGTTGAGAGTGCGTCATTAAAATGAATAATTTCCATTTCTTGAAGAAAGTCTTTGCTTTTTTGTCTTTATGGCTCATTGCGTCCAATTTGTCCAGCTGGAATAGATGTAAGAGTTCCTCTTTCACGTTCCAGGTTGAGGGGATACTTGAATATATCCATTTATTGAAGATTACTTTTCGAGCCGTGATTATGGTCAAATGAGCTAGTTTGCTCATACATTTTTGAGTAGATTGGTGATTGCCTTCTAATGACGAGGGAGGTTCTTCATAATTAAATAATAACAATAGTGGTACTAGGTCCAGTTTGATTTTACACATTTGCTTAATATACTTTAGTACTTTTTTCCAAAATCTACTATTACTGGGCAACTCCACACACAATGAAATATGTCTGCGTCAGGATAGGCACACTTTTGCCTTGTGTATAAATTTCAGGTGGGATTCCCTCCAGCTTTCCCCAATAATCATTGTGAAGTGAATAAGGAGGAAAAAAATGAAAAAAGTCATTATTCAGTTTTCAGGCATTACGGTTTAAAAATAAAAAGTATTACTGTAGATCAAGCCCACATATTGTATTAGTCCATATGTCCTGTTTATTTCAACAATTCTCTTCCTAGTACAATGTATGGCGACAATATAATATTTGTAAATAAAGGTGTATTTTTTCCATTTTGTTGCTTTGTACTTTACTAGCAATTACAAGCCGTATTCTCCAAAATAACAGTAATATACCCTCACGGCATACATGTCTAAACTACTAAGTCCATTTATTAGCTCCCACCCCTGTAGTTAGCAAGATGTGCCACTTTATTACCCTCCGCCCCCCTTAGATAGCCAGGTGTGCCCCTTTATTCCTCCCTTTGTTTTTCCCCTCCAATAGGTAATCAGATGTACCCTCTATTCCACCTCCCCCATGGATAGCCAGGTGTCCCCCTTTATCCCCCCAGTATAGCCAGATGTGCCCCTTATCAGCCCCTCCCCCAGTATAAAAGATATATATTTGCCCCCTTGACCCCCCCATAGATCGCCAGGTGTGCCGCTGTATTCTCCCCCCCCCCCCCTCCCCATAGATAATCAGATGTGTCCCTTTGTCATTGCCCCCCCCCCATATATAGTGCGTAATGATCCTGCTGACTCTCCCTCTTAGATAGCCCCCAGATAACCATTATGCCCCCCTCCCCTCACCTCCATGCTGCAATCGGGCAGGCAGCATGGAGGATTAGCATGTAAACCACTCACCTTGCCTCGTTCCAGCGCGTGATCAGTGTCCCCTCCGTGCATTACCGCTGCCTGTGTCACTATGCCAAATGGTGACGTCGTCAAGCCGGGACCCGATCTGTTCGGCATAATGACACAGGCAGCGGTAATGCACGGAGGGTAGGCTGATCGCGCTGGAACGAGGTGAGGTATGTTGTTCACATGCTCATCCTCAATGCTGCCCGATCGCAGCATGGGGGAAGAAGGAGGGGGGGGGGGAATACTAAATTACAGGGGATCGGGCCGGGGGTTGGAGGATCGGACCCCTGGGAGGGCATCCTTAATTAGTGTAGTTAGAGGGAGGGGGGTTAATGAGCCCAGACGTGTGCTAGCACACACACTGCTCATTAATGGGAACTGACTTATATTCACATCATGTGGCTTTCAAGAGCCATTTACAATGACGTGAATATACTGTAGGTAGGATGCGAAGTGGTTAAAATTGTGAAGGGCCTGCCCTGAAGAAATGTATATAAAAAAGCCATACATTATTTAGCTTTTAATATAAAGGCAGGCTTTTGCCTTTGTGCCAAGTACATAGTGTCACTGATGTGTGCTTTCTGTTTGTGCGCAATAGTTTGGACTATTGAAAAAGGTTCTGATTGCTTAATTTCAACATGAAGAAAAATATCAAACAAAAACAAAATTTTGAAATAAAATAGATTGATGTAAATTTCTTTTTAGAATTTTTTTTTCCCTTAGACGTCTTTATTGCTTTTTCAACGTTTATAGTAACTATTCTCTGGAGGGATTTGTAGCATAAAGGATATTACATGAAATATTCATAGACAGCATGCATCAGTCTTACAACTTAAAAAAAATTGGTTAGGTCAGGCTGTCCAGGGCTGCTGTAGTGGTTTTAGGTCACTCAGGGTACTAATGCTTCTCGGGTTCTCCTCACCACATATCCTGGCTCTGCTCCCGCTACAGTCATAATCATCTCTTATTGGCTGTAGATGAAACAAAGATGCCACGTGTAAAATACATGCAGAATACAGCTCTTAAGTTGAGTACTTGTTGTCTGAATCGTTAAACAAAAAACATGATGACCGTTGAGAAGCTTTCACATTTAAAACACAGTCAGGAAGGGCATTTCCCATTTTGGGACGATTATTTGCAGATCACACTCCAAGGTTTACGCTAGTGGCATGCATATATGGTCCATCCATGGGCAGTGCTACACTGGGGCACTGCTTCCCCTCCCCCCCCCCTCGGGAATCAGTGTGCCCCCCTGAATGCCCCCCACAGCTCAGTAACATATGGTTCACTATTTCCAAGCTCCAGCACCATAGACTGAACAGGATGGGGGTCTGTAAAAAAAAAACTCTCCTGCCTCAATTCACTAAGCTGTATCAAACACTTTATCGAACGTTTGATAATTTACCTCATGAGTAAAATCTAATTTTTAATTCACTAAGGTGTTATACGTTTATCGAATGTTTTATTGATAAAATGTTCAATAAATCTAGAACACCTTAGTGAATCCAAAATTAGATTTTACTCATGAGGTAAATTATCAAACGTTTGATAAAGTGTTTGATAAAGCTTAGTGAGCTGAGGCCTCCATGTCAGCTTAACCACCCTGGCGTTCTGATAAGATCGCCAGGGAGGCTGCGGGAGGGTTTTTTTTAAATTAAAAAAAAACTATTTCATGCAGCCAACTGAAAGTTGGCTGCATGAAAGCCCACTAGAGGGCGCTCCGGAGGCGTTCTTCCGATCGCCTCCGGCGCCCAGAATAAACAAGGAAGGCCGCAATGAGCGGCCTTCCTTGTTTTGCTTACACCGTCGCCATAGCAACGAGCGGAGTGACGTCATGGACGTCAGCCGACGTCCTGACGTCAGACGCCTCCGATCCAGCCCTTAGCGCTGGCCGGAACTTTTTGTTCCGGCTGCGCAGGGCTCAGGCGGCTGGGGGGACCCTCTTTCGCCGCTGCTCGCGGCGAATCGCCGCAGAGCGGCGGCGATCGGGCAGCACACGCGGCTGGCAAAGTGCCGGCTGCGTGTGCTGCTCTTTATTTGGCGCAAATCGGCCCAGCAGGGCCTGAGCGGCAGCCTCCGGCGGTGATGGACGAGCTGAGCTCGTCCATACCGCCCAGGTGGTTAAAGGCTCGTACACACGCTTGATTTTATGGAACGACGGGTCCGTCAGACCCTCCCGCTGGGCGGGCGTTCCAGCGATAGTAGAGCGTGTGTACAGTCTGTCTGCAGACTGATAAGGCTGTTTCTGAACGATCCACGCAGCAGATGGTTCAGAAACAGCCTGATCAGTCTGCCTGTCAGACTGTACACACGCTGGACTGTCGCTGGAACGCCCGCCCAGCGGGAGGGTCTGACGGACCCGTCATTCCATAAAATCAAGCGTGTGTACGAGCCTTAAGTCTGTTAAGTAAACAAGGGGTCTTATCTATTTGCATACAAACATCAATTGTGATCACCCAAATGGGCCCCACCAGCCAACCATCGTACACACACACACACACTTTAGCTGGTAGCTACCACTAGGTGCAACTAAAGCTCAAACTTTAAAATTGGAGCTGATCTGTCCATAAAGTCCTTTACATGGTTGTCCTTCATGAACTCCAGCTTCCCACCATTCGTCAATCCCAGGTGAATAGGGCAAATTGGAATCCAGCCTGCTCCTTGTGACCCTTTTGACCTGAACTATCAAAAGGTGAGCCACAGCGGCATGGCAATAGGGTATGCAGAGGTTAGTTTCACCAGGCTTCCTGGAACTGAGCAGCCACATGGGAGCCCTCCTCCAGTTACTGTACTGGCTGCTTTTTGCTGCTTTAGTTGTAATGATACATATTGCCTAGCAAAAGCTTCTAGGCATGTGTAAGGGGTTAAAAGACCAAAAAGCCTCCTTATGAAAATGCTATGCAAACTGAAGTTTGATTTCTTAAAACAGAAGATACTGTATTATTCAGGGTGGAGGGATCTCTGAGGTGTCCCACAATGCACCACTGCTGAATATGCAAATAATCCCTTTGTTGTCCCCAAAAGATAAAGACACTTCCAGAACTACTGGAATGCAATGAAGTGTCAGCTTGTCAATTGAACAGAGCCACAATAATCCAACATGCATATAGACTGTTTCGTATTGGTTGAGCCTCATCAGTGCATGGCATGAATTAATATGGCTCTCTGGGGAAGGACATGAAACGCCCAGAGTTACAGATTGCCCAGCAAGCTCATGGTGAACCAGAACTCCTAAGTGTGTAAGGGGCTGAAAAAGGTCAAAAAGCCTCCTTTCTAAAATGCTATGCAAAACAGAAGTTTGCCTTCTTAAAACAGAAGGTATTTACTATTTTGGAGATCAGCAGGACGATTTTCTCTGTATTGTTCCACACACGTCACTCTAGGGATGTGACCTTTTAACACCTATGGATACTTAGGGTGATTTTATTTGTAATGACGTTTGGACAAAATATAACGTGTGTATTATTGGCTCTAACAATTTGTCCTGTGCGTTTTGTTTTTTTTTCTGTTGCAGATCATAAGCCTGTCTCCTTCTGAAGAGACCATTCACATGGAGTCTCCCTCTACCTCCTGCGACACAACCTCTGCTGACCCCCATTCCCTTAACACAAGAACCTCTAGTTTTGATGCGTCTTTGCCTGAAATCACTAATCCACTCTTATCTGAGGAATCGAAGGTGATGGAGTTTTGGTAGAAATCAGATTTTGCCAATCAATGCTTCTTTCCTTTGATTATCCTGTGACCCCAATGACAGCCTAGCAAGAGATTAATATGTAGATCGAATGACTAGTATTAAGCTCTAAATGGCAGGAGGGGTCCAGGACGCTGCACTGTCCTCTTTTCACAGCAAAGGGTTTTAATGATGATCCTACTAACCTCTTGGTCTGAGATGACCCTTTGCTTGGGAGTGTGTAGTCTGTATTTCACATGAATTTCATGCTAAGACTTGAAAAGCTCACCTTTAGTAGACAGAAGACCCCCCTAGTGGGAGTCTGGTGATGTTCTAGGGGCTTGTAAATATAGTGTATATATTTCTATCCAGCAGGTATCAGATTAATACTTTACCAGGGTAGATTTAGGGTTCCCATTTAAAATCCCTAAATGTGTATTCCTAAGATATGTACTTTACCATTTTGTAAATATTGATAGCATAAATACAGTTTTTATTATGTACTCCTAAAATATAAAAGTATGATTGAGGCTATGGTAACCTAAAGATCGCTCGTTACCTTAGAATTTGTGTGTACTGCTAGCCATATACATTACTTCTGTTAGTAAGTACAGAGATCAGAAGTTTGTACAAAAAATGGATGTCCATATTGATCCGTGTTTTTATTACTAAAGAGATTTTCACACAGTAATAAAAACATACACTTATATTGTATGACAATCTCCACCTGCTGACTGCTTCAGCTCTGAGGAGAGTCACATGATCAGCTGAGCAGCCAGTGGAAACACTGAGGGGGAGGTGGCAGGAGTCTTTACTCAAGAAATGAGAAGCTGATTGGTTTGTCGTTTTCAGAAATGACACGATGGATTCGTTACTCATTTACAAATATATGGCTCTCCTGCTACAGATAAGAAAAGCATCTGTGGTATTTGTACTACTGTACTATATGCATTGCTGGTCTTTAAGAATGGGGAAGAAAGTGGCAGGTTGGGCTCTTTTTTCCTCTCTGACCTTTGAAATCCATAAGAGCTTTTGGCACTTTTGATACACACTTACTTGCCAGCTTTGTAAAATTATAGTTTCTGTGCTTTTAAGTACAAGTGACCGCTTGTGGCTGGGCGCTGATGTGCTGTCCATGTCAACCACATTCTCTTTCTGTTTATACTGAACTGAAAGTGAGAAGCTGAGATCAGTTGGTTCATTAGCAGCACAATTCTGCAAACGATTGATCGTTCCCTGTTTGAATTGCTGCCCTGATAGCTTTTTATCTCCTGCTGCTCCCCCTTCCCCCGCCGACTGTTCGAGGAACATTTTTTGATTCATAAACTGTCTAAAGTGATCATAAGTTCTTCCTGGGAAACGTAGACTTGTTAGCAGTATTACTTCAATTTGAAAGGAACAGGTTAAGAGTATAACAATAAGATCATTGGTCAAATTCTCACCCGCCTCAGGCAAAATTGGTAGCTTTACAAAATATTGACAGACATTAATGAAAGGAATAGTTTCCCTGAAATGTCGGTTATAATTAAAGTTATTTTTAAATACTCCAAAGAGCTACAAGACCATAATCTCATAGCAGCCAATCAAAAGCAATGCTACAAGACAATAAACTCGTAGCAGCCAATCAAAAGCAATCTTTTTACTTGCACAAACATGTGAAATATGGACACACATCGCTCTAATTCTGTATTAAGTGTGTGAATTCTTCTTTTCTAACATTTCTGATGCTGAATTAATAGCTGCTGATTTTGATCTGCATTAATGTTGATGTGTTTGCATGTGGGGCTGTGAAATACACGACATATAGTAGGCACTAGGCACAGAATGCTTCTTATGATGTGGGCTGCATGTCCTCTGCGTGATTCCTTTTCCTATGTGGGAGCCCATTGTGCGTCCAACACATTTCAATCCATTTGCACCACCCTGGCTTGCTGTCAGAATATTCACTCCCGACCACAGTATTTTTGCTAGCTTGTCACAAAAACCTGCTCTATGCTGCTTGATTGAAGGGATCGGAGCATTGAAGACTCGATTCTTTCATTATCCAAGGTTGGTGAAAGTTGATCAATGTTTTCTTTCCTGTGTGTGACCTCTTAGCAGACTGCAGCGTATTACATACTGAACAGATTGCAACAGAATGCAGGATGTAAACACAAGTATGCTGTGTAAGAAAGCCACTTCGCTTCATTGCCACCACACAGAACGCTCTCTGTCTCCTAACCGTTCACAAGCTTTTATACAGGCATGTTGTGCTTGGGTGGAAGGTCTCTAAATGTTACCCCACTATGAATGGGTGCATGTACAGTTATTAAATGGGCACCCTATGGCATTATATCTTGTGCACCGCTATATTAACCTTTTCCAAGTTCTACTTAGCTGTACTTGTATCATCCTGTCCACTTGCCATGAGTTTCATTCTCTTTTTCTCTGTCTGTTTCTCTGATCTCAAGGACTTGCCTGAGCTTACCAACCATTTTTAAATTTGCTTTATTGTTGTTCTGATCTGGGGAAATCTAGTGACCCACCTGGCCTACACAGGTAGTCTCTGGTTTACAAATTTCTCAACGTCTCCAGTTACAAACAACCAACCAATACAAAGTGCTCACCCATTGCAATGACATTACTTGCATGCTTAAAGGGAACCAAGCATCATATTTTTTCCCTGGTTTCTAAAAGCTATAGGAGCTGCCATGTCCCCCCCCCCCCCTTCCCTTCTAGCTGCCCATTATTTTTCCAGAGGGAAGGTGTGAAGATTGCATCTGTGTAAACTCTTTGAAGCACGTGTACAATCTACCCTTTTTGTTTGCACTCTGCTAATGTGTGCAATAAAATAATTACATCAGTCCTTATCTGCCTGAAACTTTTAGAGGGATCCCTAGCAGTGCCATAAAAATGCAATCTGGACTTAGCTGGGGCTTCCTCCGGCCCCCTGTAGCCTGTGACTTCCCCCGGCATCCTTTTTCCCCCTTCTGTGGTCCCACTGGTGGCTCTGGTATTACAGCAACTTCGTCTGAAGTCGCACTTGCGCGCCTCCAGGGCATCCTCTTGCTGGTCACTGTAAGCGTCCTGCGCATGCGCGGTTCAGTCTTTAGAGAACCTCCCATACGCAGGATGCTTATGGCGACTGGCGTGATGACACGCAGGGTGCGCGCCTTCAGTTGAAGTCGCCGGATTACCGGAGCCACCAACGGGACCAGGAAAGGGAAGAAGAGGATGCCAGGAGACCTCGTGGGCTACGGGGGGCTGGAGGAATCCACAGGTAAGTCCAGAATTCATTTTTATGGCACTGCTCAGGGTTTCTTTAGAGGAGCTGTCAGCCATACTATCTCAGGAAAAAAAAACAAATATAGAAGTAGATAAATACTTGCTCTACTTGCATAACATATGTATTGCACTGTCCACGTTATGATTCCTGTGAATTTTATAAAGGAAAAGTAGAGAATCCTATTCTAGACAGTTTCCATATTTACTGTGGCTATTTTGAAGCCAGTCGTGTTGTAATATCTGCCCTTAGTCTCCTCTGCCTGATTTGCCCGCCCTTCACTATAGAAAGTGCATTGTTGCAGCCTGAGACATTTTGGCCAATCAGAGAGGAACAGAGGTGTGGGAGGGGAAAACAGGATGGAAAGAGGCTTCAGCCAATCAGGCTGCATTAGTTAAGTCTGAGGGGAAGTAGAGAAGCAAAATAAAGACAACCCAGCATGCCCTGCAACTTCTCTTTTGTGTACCAAATTTTCTGTGTACCAAATAAGTCATGTAAACTGGGAAATAATTTATCAACAAGAAAAGTAATAGTGATTTTAACTTTTGGATTGCCTGATTAGCATCCTTATTACTTGTTTACCAGATAAAAATAAATAATTGATTTTATGCCCGACAGTTACTCTTTAAATGTAAAAAGAAGAGATAAAATTGAAGTTTTTTCTTTATTAATGAGACACATTGGTGGCATGCATATTAAATGTGCTATTGAGATGCCCTGTGTGCTAAAAAAAATGGTGCTTGGTTCTTTTAAGAAGAGCACAAAAATCTTTTCTAAGCTTAGTGGGACATTTTCAGGGAGGAATAAATCGGGGAGGGGCGGCAGGCATATGGGGACTGAGGTGGATGCTAGGCGTACAGGGGTGACAGAGATTGCACGGGAGGGACATTGGAGACACAGGAAGACTGAGGGGGACACTGGAGGCACACGGGGACACCGGAGGCATAGTGCAGACAGAGGGGGACACTGGAGGCAGGTGGATAGTAATTAATTCCTTAATCTTACAGCGCATTTCTGTTATGCCCGGTACACACCATGCAATTTCCCATCATATAGATGGGTCGAATCAATTAATTATGACGGGTGTGATCTGATTTCCGTCTTTCTGATCAATTTTGTAAAGAAGTGATTGGAAAATGTATTAGAAAAATGATCAGCTTGGACACGAGATAACATTATCTCCAGTTCGGATGCGTCCATCTCCTCTCCCCCCCAACGGATGCCCCCTATTTTTCATGAGAATTGTAATTTTTCTGAAAAATATCACAAAATACCGCATATTTTATGACCTAATTTACTGCATGCTGTAAATTTCCAAAAATGCGGTAAAAAGTGTGGTATTTCAGCGGTAAGCATGCGGTAAATAATAATAGTCTTTAATTGTGTTCCATAAGTTAGTATAGTTTTTGGAAGGTGTTTTTTTTTGGGGGGGGGGGGGTATATTTGATTATGTAGCAACTTATGGAAAGTGTATTTATAGGCATCCCCCTTAAAAATCCAGTAAATATTTGGAGTTTTATTTCTACTATTCTTTTCTGTTACACAGGCTAGGAACTTAGTTAAAGCGGTACAAAACCCTGACATAATATTCAATAAAAACATGTTTTCCTACTTTTTATATGCCATACAGTTATCATACGGTATTTGCTTTTGTGCATAAGTATTATTATTCATTTAGAAATTACAAGTTCCCAAAGTACACTTTTATTGGTCTGAGAGCTGACTTTGCATTGTATTCATAACAGGTTTATTCATCTTTTAATTTAAAGAGGAACTGTCGTGAAAATCTTAAAATTTAAAACACATACAAATGAGAAGTATGTTTCTCCCAGAGTAAAATGAGCCATAAATTACTTTTCTCCTATGTTGCTGTCACTTACAGTAGGTAGTAAAAATCTGACATTACTGACAAGTCAATCTCTTCATGGGGGATTCTCAGCGTGGCCTTTATTCTTTAAAAAGACATTCCCTGAAAATGATTAATACAAAGATGCTAGCCAGACTTCCTACTCATTGCACACTATTTTGGCAGTTGGACAGAGCAACTGCCATTCACGAAGAGCTTTTAAAAATAAAGAAAACCCTGGGAACTCCCCTATGAGAAGATGGGCTAGTCCAAAATCTGTCGGTTTTGTCAGATTTCTACTACTTACTGTAAGTGACAGCAACACAGGAGAAACTTAATTTATAGCTTATTTTACTCTGGGAGAAATTGTATTTCTTATTTGTATGTGTTTTAAATTTAGAGATTTTCGCGACCGTTCCTCTTTGAGCAGAAATACTTTCTTAATGTCTGTCTGTGTTCAGGAGAGTCTGCACAGTCAGAGAATGTATCACATTCTTCACTTGATACAAATAAGTAAACACAAGATAACATCTCCACTTCGGATGCGTCCAGCGTGGCAACAGTAGTGTCAGAATCACACCGGAAACAAGAATGAGTCTAGTCCAGTCAGACTTCACTCAGACACACTTGATCCTGCATGCTTGTTCAGGGTCTATGGCTAAAAGTATTAGAGGCAAAGGCAGGACAGCCAGGCAATGTGCATTTTTTAAAAGAAGTAAACCTGGCAGTCTCCATATCCTTCTCAGCTCAGGTGTGCTATAAAGTCTGATGGCTGGCCAACTTTTTATAACCACCTCAATCAACCCTTTTCTACATTGAAATGCATGGCATCACTCTGCACCGTCCAGAATGGCATATCAGCCTAAACTGGTCCTTCCTTTATAGTAGAGGGATCAGCTCACTCGCCCCCGTCTGCCTTGGAGTAGGTTGTGTGGGTGGCTTTCTGCTGCAGCTTTGCCGATGTCTCTTTTGACTGTTCCCTGTTTGATACGTTGTGAAGCACCCTTTTCTTAGAACTCTAAAACTTTGTTGTAAAGTTCTGGTGATATATTGATTATGTAGCCCTGTATGGTATGTCTAATGTAAGTAAATGAGACATCTAATGGCACTCTATGGTGCACAACAGTGAAAGCGGCTCATGCAACACTTCATTCAGTTCAAAGAACACTGTCTAGCCAGCTGACCAATTCACCTGTTTCAGGCCCCTTTTACATTAGTAGGGTAAACCTGCGTTGCGTTACCCTATTTTGCCGCAAGGGGCCGCAAAAGCAATGAAAGTCTATGGAGACTTTCACACTTATTGCGGTCCCTTGCGGTGTGCCGGAAATATCTGATCCAACGCGAGGGCAACAGCACGTTATGGCAGGCACCACACTTAAAGCGGACCCAAACCAAACATTTTTTTTTTATTCTAAATATTTAGTTGCACCACTCTGACACATACAAAGATCAATAAACACTCCTTTAATCCTATGAGCATTTCAGTGTATGCTTTTCACCCTTCTCTTTTCATAACTAGGGTTATACAGGTGGCAGCCATTACTTCTGAGCTTAGTAGGAGGTTTTAGATCATGGGTGTGTTTGTCATCAGCTACCCTCCCCCACAGGGGCATCGTCTATGTGAAATCTCACACTAGCTGAGATCACCTCCCCTGTGACATCATCAGTAGCAGCCTGTGTTTTGTTTTTGCTTTTTATCTCCTCCACCAGTTTGCCGGAAAAATCCCGGCAATATGAAAGAAAGGGAGGGGTTCCTCCAATAAATGTAAAATATTTTATATTTGTCATCATGCAGCAGAAAAAAGGCTGCTATTTATAATTATAATTTAGAAAACAGATTTTATTTCTGAAATCTTGTATTTTTAATTTGGGTCCACTTTAACGCGAAGCGCGTGGGGTAATTGAAGTCTATGGGCGACGTACTATGTGTGAACGATGAAGTCATCGGCGCACACATGCACGGACCGACGAGAATCCCAGTGATGTATTTCCTGCCTAGCAGGGCATCACTGAGCGGGGGTGGGGCTATGCATATGGCCCTGTCAGCACACTCTGCCGCAGGGTCATATGTTTGTCATTTGTTGCGGTGGGGTGCAGCAGCGGCATTGCATACCTATTGCAACACAATAAATAAATGTAAAACCAGCCTAAAGGAAACCTTAGACCGCTCGCTCTCTGAACTGAAACAAATGGGGCTTCTTTGTAGAAAAAACTCCAGGGCCTCCATTGGGCACTTAGATTTTCAACTGTCTTGCCTTTGGGTAGGAACAGAGGAGAAATTTGACATAAGATAGTGTGATTGAAAAGATAAGAAAAGGGACAAGAAGAACAACAGAGAAATAGAAAGGGGCTCTCTGGACCAAGCAAGTGACCTACCTGAAGTTGATCAAATTATTTGGGCAACAGGAATTTAAGTCAACAGATATTTAATACAAGGGCTCCAGGTCTATTCATGTTTTTAGTGGTAGACTAAAACTGTTCTATCCCATTTTCTCTTGCATCATGAAATTAGTGATTCTGGCCTCAACTTTCTCAAGCTGGACTTTGTTTTCTTAAAGGGGTTCTTTCGCGAAAAAAGTAGGCAGTTAAAAAATGTGACAGATGACAGGTTTTGGGCCAGTCCATCTTTTTAAGGGGGATTCTCAGGGCTTTCTTTGTTTTGAACAGCATTTCCTGAACAGCAGTTTAACTGCCAAAATAGCAAGATACCAGCCGGCCTCCCTAATCACTTGCACACTATTATGTCAGTTAGATTTTGCAACTGTTGTTCAGGAAATGCTGTTGAAAACAAAGAAAGCCCTGAGAATCCCCCTTAAAAAGATGGACTGGCCCAAAACCTGTCATCTGTCACATTTTTTAACTGCCTACTTTTTTTTCGCGAAAGAACCCCTTTAACCCCCTTGGGGTTCTGATTCTTTCCGGATTTTAGGGTTTAAAAGCGGTGCAATTTTTTTGCACCCTTTCAGACCCTAAAACCTGGAAAAAATCATGCTGCCAGGGAGATCTGCAGTTCCAGCAATCACTCACCTCCCTGGCTCCAGCGCTGCAGTTATGCCTCCATCCTCCGGGTGTCGCTGCAACTCTAAAGTGAAATTGCCGGCTGTCGTCATGACGACAGCCGGCGGTCTCACCAGCAGGAAGCAAAGCCCCGGAGGAGAGAAAGAAGAATGCCACCCGATGTCGGGATCCCCGAGAGGTATGTACGCTCCCGCTGCGCACATTGCTCTGCATTCAGCCTCAGGCGGCTACCCCGAGCAGAGGTCAGGATCACCACTCTTAGCTGCGGTTTTCCGCCCCGACCCTAGCTCGGGGTTACCGCCAAGGAGGTTAAATAGTTACATGGTTTGGTTAAAAAAAGACATCTGTCAATCAAGTCAAACCAGTAGAAAATCAAACAAACAAGTAATAATTAGGTACATTTCTGTCCTGCACCCTCTGAAGATACTACAGGCAGTGCATTTGCGATTTGATACAAATTGCAAGTGCTGTAGAGTTTCACTGTCATGGAGAGAGAGATAGAGATGCTGGCACTGCAGCTTTAAGCCTCTTGGGCGGGGAGGAGGAGAGGGTGGTGTGGTCACAGGAGTCCGGATGGTTAAAACAAGCTCCAAGCGTGCTCAAGCAGTGATTGAGTCTATGTACAAAAAAAGAAGGAAAGCTCCGGCACTGCTGTCAGTTGCTTTATTCCGTCTTCTAAAAAATGTCAAAGTGCTGCATACAAGCATACATATTGAAAAGTACCGGAAATGCTGTGAAGGAGTGCGGTGGGTACAGGGGTTGAAGAGCCTTATGGCCGTTTCACACTAGTGCGCTTCTACGGAGGCTGCCTCCTCTGACTCAAGGGGTCCTATGCGGTTGCTACCTCTGCAACCCCTATTGCTACGCCACTGGTTGGGAGGCACCTGCCAGAAGTTCTACTCGCCTTGTGTGTCAGTGCCAGGATCCCTCTTTAGCAAGTCACAGGCATCTCTCTATGGCTCCCTCTACTGGCATCTCTCATTATGTGCATCATTCGAGGGACACGAGGAGATACTTCAAGCCTGCGACATGACTGAAGGCAGGTTCGGACTGGGCCACAGTAGTACAGTTTTTTCCCTCGGTCGGCCCCGCCTCCAGGTCTCTGGTGGGCCCCCCTCCTTGTCTGACAGAGCTCCAATTGCTGCCTGCAGCACAAAAATTCTCTTGTCAGTGCTGTAATCACTAATGCTGAGAGCAGTGGCGTAGCTAAGGAGCTGTAGGCCTCGATGCAAATTTTACAATGGGGTCCCCCAAGCACTCTATACATAACAATTGATACGACGCACCAAAACCTGCCAATGGCAACTACAGTGTCAGAGGTGCAAGAAAGGGATGGGAAATAGCTTGTTAATGATTACCACTGTTCAAAGTATCTATAGAAGTGATTATTATGAGCACAGGACCAATAGAGAGGTAATACTGTAGTTGAGGGAGGGCCCTTCGGGGGCCCCTTTGGCCCAAGGGCCCCAAAGTGGTCGCAACCTCTGCGGTCGCAACCTCTGCAAAGTAGGACATTACTTTATATTGAAGGAGGGGACTCCAGTCCGACCCTGACTGAAGGGGAAAGGGAACCTACATAATACTGAGCGCACATCTGTCTACCTTCACTGGTTTGGGTGCAACTCGGGATGGGGAGCCCTGCACTTTGAAATCTCTGCATCTAGTGCTGGAGAACTTTGTCTTGGCCCTGCATGGTAAAGCCCTTACATTTTTAGATTACAGAATTATCAAAACCAGTGCAAGGAGAATCTAGTGCAAACTAGGTGAAAAAGTGGAATACTTGATTACTTTACACTGTTTTCGATAAATCTGGCTCAGTATGTCTGCATGAGCTTCAGTTGCTATTCCTCCACCATGCTTGCTGCACACAGCCCTGCTTTGCTCTGTACTAAGCCTGTGTCCCTGCTGGGCACAGGGTGAGCCAAATGACTGCATACCCTCCTGATGCTCAAATTTCCGGATGCATTAAATACTATTCCCCCTCTGAGTCATAGAAACTCTGAGGGAGAAGTAATTTGGGGTCCGCCGATCTCCAGAACCCCGAATTACCAGAGCGTGTCTGAAAGCTGGCCAGCAGGAAGGGTAAGTGCTCCTCTCCTGCACTATGATGTTAGTTGTTTGAAGTATCGAACAGCAGAAATGCTTCTTCACCTCCCCTCAATTTGAGTGCTGTATGGTGGAGATGGAGGGTGCTGGCTTCTGGAAGGGAAGCCACTGCAATAGAACTGAAACTGAAAGTCTGTGCTTCTTCCATCTGGATAAACATCAGCTTGCTTTATTTAGTAATCCATAAAACAGAACAGCAGTTAGTGACAGTACAGCAAAGAACTGACACGTTTCTGATCCTGTTGCGTCATTGGTCATAAGATCAGAAACGTGTCAGCTTTTTGACGAACTTGGGGCTTTAGTTTGAAGGTCGTAGAGTTTTATCGTATCAGCCCATGCAGAAGTGCTAATTTAGGAAATGGTGGGGTGCGTCAGAGTGAAAGAATATCATTGGTGACCTCAGTGGGGAGATCCCCCCCATCAGAGTTCCCGTCTGTCTTACCACCTACTTTAAGTGCTTCAAAATTGTGTTCCTACCCCATCTACATCTACAATATGAAATAACATTTGAAGAATCCAACCAAACAGTGAGACCCTATGATAATTGCTAGCGTAAATCTCCAGAGATAGGCCTCAAGCACAGGGATTGTGTTAAGAGACCGAAATTACAGTATTTGAGTTTTTAACTCTACGTCATCTTAAGAAACCTAAAATATTAATTTTGGGTGGGATAACAATTAGTGGAGTGGAGAGTTGCTGTGCAAAAGAAGAAGGTATGAAGGTTTTTATCTTTGTATGTATTAAAGATGGCCATACGATGGTCTGTATTGCGATAGTTCCCATTTTCCCCAGACCAGTGTTTTGATTGTTTTAGTCAACACAGTAGCATCTCGATTATCCGGCTTAGACGGGGATCGGCTGATGCCGGATACCTGTGCTTTCTGGTTGCTTGAAACTCAATGTTAAAAGTAGGCCTAGCTAAAACAATACTATACCCCACTCTATACACTTACAGTGAACTCTGTATTAAAGTGTACCAGAGATGATGTAATTAGCAGCTTTTATACTTACCTGGGCTGAACATGGTGAACTACAACTGGCCACGACTGAGCTACATACTGGGGGACACAGAGGAAGAGGGGCCAAGAAGAGCAGTGATGGAGCCCATGGCCATCATCTCTGGTTTCCTTTAAATGTTAAACTACAGTAATTAAAAGTATATTAACCGTGGGGGAGTTGCGGAAACTATTGTTTACACACAGCAGAGCCTACAAACAGCCTAAGAAGTTGGCCTTCACCACTGGGAAGCACTGCCGGCAATTTGTGCTGCTTGGTTGAAACTTCTGGTCAGTTGAGTTCCGGATAACTGGAACTCTACTGTAATAACAAATTACTGATCTGCTTGGCTTTTATTGCTTGATGCTACACAATATAATGTACTAGTATATCCAGATAAGATGGCTTCCCCTACAGATGCATCACTCATAATAAAATATTTCTGCAAGTTATTGAGTAGATTACCAGACTTCAGGAACTTCAAAAGAATCTCTCTGAAATTGATAGATCCAATCAAAAAACCTTTAGAGTGCATGTAGCAGAAGTTGAAAGAAGTTTCCCTTATTGATGTCTAGTGTCCTCCTATTCCAGGCTGATGCCATTCTCGATGAAGATGATGCAACTGTACAAGAAGATGACCTGTCTGGGTCAATGAGTGAGATGCCGGTTGTGTTTGAATGTAATGAGAGCTTTAGCCTTGAGATGACGGAGGAGGAGAAGGATGACCGAATGATGGAGCAGTATGCTCTGGCCAAGTATGTACACCACGTGGGAATTTATAAATCCATGATATTACATTAGTGTACCTTAAACTGAATCTCAGCCCAAAACCTAATCTGTTTAGTGTAATCTGGGGAATAAAGATGATCCATGAACCACATGTTTTTCAGAGGTGATGCAAATTGACTTGCAGTTTATATACAGACTGAAAATCAGCACTAAGTGCATTTAATTGGCCCGAATTCAGTCTACATGCAAATTACAGTCACAGTTGCAGCAAGTTAGAAAAACTAGCATCTGATTGATCATCTATTCTTTCAGGTGTTATTGCTGTTGACCACCCCCAAAGTCCAACTAAAAACCTTTGGAGCCAGAGCTTTCTCTCATGCTACCCCTACCATGTTGAATGCCTTGCCAAACTTAATCAAGACAGCTCCAACCCTGTACACATTTAAATCAAAACTGAAGAGCCACTTTTTTTTTTCTTTATTCCACATATAGTTGCTGAAGAAATTCACTGCTCTGTGTTCTGTGTTTTTTTAGCCAGATCAAAGAGACTAGATAGGTTCTCCTCATACTGTAAACACCGAGGCTTAACCCTTTCAGTGCTCCCTGGAAAGTGAAACCACCACTTCAGGTTTTTAAAGGATTTCCATAATGTTGTACAGCAGAGAAGATTTTTTTAACGTGGGAATGATCATATTACTGTACAAATAATTATAGTAGCTTGTATTAGTTTAAATGATCCTTTTCATGACTGTTGTACCTTTCATATGATGTTTGTCAGTGATAATAGTTATGAGATTGTAGGCTGGTCAGGGCTTGTTGGACTAATTTGGTCAGTACTGGTATAATGTCCGATCTTTTTGTGAATTGCTATTATTTCTGTTACAGCTTTGCAGATGGGGACAGGATTACACCTCCACCTCCGTCACCCTTTTTCTCGGCCATCTTGGCTGCATTCCAGCCGACTGCATGTGATGATGCGGAGGAAGCATGGCGCAGTCATATTAATCAGCTCATGTCCGACTCTGATGGGTCCTGTGCAGTTTACACATTTCATGTCTTCTCTTCCTTGTTCAAGGTAAGAGTGTGAAGGAACACTGCAAATTGATAAATCTTATTTATTGTATTCCCTTATATATTTTCCATTATGATATAATGATTTGTATGTGTAGTACAGCTGAGAAATAAAACATTAGGAGCAGAGACATGAGTCTAATATTGTTTCCAGTACAGGAAGAGTTAAGAAACTCCTGTTGTTATCTATGCAAAAGAGCCATTGAGCTCCACGACTTTCTCTAAGAGTTCTGTCTTCTGAAGCTTGTTATCTCAACTGTCTGAGACTGTATTTTCTTTTTCTCTACAGAGAAGGGTTCAAAAGTTCACAACCAATTAATTATATCATAATTTTTTTTCCGCCTCAGTGTCTCTTTAACCCCCTTGCCGTTACAATTCTGGCGGCAAAGGGGCAGCGCAGCACTTTTTTTTTAAAAAAAATTCTTTAAATCATGTAGCGAGCCGAGGGCTCGCTACATGATAGCCGCTGACAAGCGGCATCTCCTTATCCACTCTGATCGCCTTCGGCGATCAGAGTAAGCAGGAAATCCCGTTCAGAACGGGATTTCCTGCTGGGCTTCCCCGGTCGCCATGGTGACCGGGCGGGATGACGTCATTGACGTCGAGACGTCAGAGGGAATCCCGATCTACCCCTCAGCGCTGCCTGGCACTGATTGGCCAGGCTGCGCAGGGGGTCTGGTTCGGGGGCGCGGTGGGTAGCGGCGAATCGGCGGCGGCGATCGGAAACTGCACGCAGCTAGCAAAGTGCTAGCTGCGTGCAGGAAAAAAAATTGTGAAAATCGGCCCAGCGGGGCCTGAGAAATTCTCCTACGCAGGTTACCCCGAGCTGAGCTCGGGATAACCGGCAAGGAGGTTAAAGGGTAAAGGACAGTGAGTGGGATATCTCAGAAGTTTGTTTTCACTTCAGATTTGCTTTAACATCTGAGCAGGCTGATGACTAAGGTGTTAATTATATTTTTAGACCTGCGTATGGAGATGGGCTTTATATAGTTGTACAATAATTCACAATTATATTTATGAGGCTGCGAGGAACTAGGATGAACCCTTGATGTACTTCTTAGGGCAAAAACTCAACCGTAACAAATAATTGCTTGGAAAATTATAGTCCATGTAAGAGGGGAAAGTCCACATTTCCTTGAATTGTATTTACCCTTCCTTTTTCCTGGAACATTTTTAATTATTCTCCTTGATGAATTGAGACTTGAGATTGTTTTTGGTAGCTGCTGCTGTGGACTTGGCATCATATGTTTTTTTGTTTTTGTTTTTTATGAAAATAGAGGACAACACTTCTCTGCTGCTGGAATGCAGTATATACAGGCCACTAGAACAATAGGACCCAGATGTGAACTACAACTTGGTGTCTCCTTACGCCACACATAATAAAATAGTGTGATATTTCAGCCTTTGAATTGTTGGTTCCTTTGTTGGATAAAAGTCACCACCTATTTGCACCCTATGGTGGAGAGTTTGGTATTGGCATGTAACCCTATTGCCAGTGCTAACATTTATTCCTAGCAGTAGGATTAAAGGACAACTGATGTGAGAGTGGTATGGAGTCTGCCATACTTATTTCCTTTTAACCACTTCACCAGGTTTTCCCCGTGAAAACCAGAGCAATTTTCACATTTCAGCGCTGCTTCCAAAAATCCGTCAACTTTTATCACTATTACTACTGCTTTATCACTACTGTAGTTAAATGATCGTACACATTGCTTTTTTCACCTTTTTAGTGGGTGATATTTTGTTTTGTAATTACTCAATTTTCTTATGTATTTTAGAAGGGGAAAAAACAAGGGTAAAATTGCACAATTTCTCCATTTTCATTTACTATGGTTAAAAAATAAACCATGTTATTGTAGATAAAACCCATACATTTTTTTTGCCTATTTGTCCTTGTTATCCCAAAATTTAAATTATGTTCCTAAAACAGTGTATTGGGACAATATATTGTTTGGAAATAAAGGTGTATTTTTTTTTCTCGTTGTACTCTAATAATTACAAGCCCTTAGCTGCAAAAATAACAGTTGTTTACACTCACACACATATTTAACAAGCTGAGTCCCTAAGATAATTTATGTATTGTCTTTTAAGTTCTGTCACTTGCTTTTCTTTTTGTAAGTTTATTCTTTTGGTACTGAATATATGAAAATAAGAATTGTGTTGTGTTTGATTCAGTTTGTCACTAAATAGAATGCATAAGCCATAGGCTTCAAGCCTAAAATCTATTCTACAATTTATCACAGTTAAAATATCACATATGTCACATATGAGAGCTAGCTGGGTATTTAGCAGGCCATTAATTCCGAAGTGTGCAGGTTCCTTTCTACGGGACGGGCCAATGTTTTGCACAATGTATTTTAGGGACATTATTTGTCTGCATAGCCCCAGAAGAGTCAGGAAATCACAAAAAGGCCACAGAGTCTTCACCTATCTTCCTCCACCTAGTTCTAGTGATGTTCCCGCAGAAAAACCCTTGTCAAAAGCTCATGCATGCGCATGAGCACAGAGCAAATCATGTTTGGCTTTTTACACCGAAGCCTGCGCGGGTCTGTGCCATTGTGCAGTGCTAATAACATTAATAAAGATAAATCTTGGGGTACAATCCTTTATATTGTGAAGGATCAAAACACAGTCCTTTTTTTAGGGCAATCCACCTTGCCCCTCAACACATTTGTAGCTTTAGAAAAGGACTATATTGGTTAATGCAATCTCAAAAAGGCAAAAAAAGTCTCTGAAAAAGCTTTATTGACACATGTAGAAAAAGATCAAAATATACGGCTCTTCAATATCACAGTGGTAGATCAGTAAAAACACATTAGATTGACTTATGCCAACAATTGGTTGTAGCTTAGCGGGTATGAAACTTCAAGGCAACGACACGTTCGTTTCGGGCTTTTATATAAGATATGTGCCCTTCATCAGGCCGTGATACCCAATTCTAAAAATAAAAACAATATATAACAACACATTAAAATCACAAACTGTAATTCATCAAATACGACAAAAAGAATTGTCGCAAGAGAACCACCACCAAGAAAAGTTGATAGTATGTACACCAAGTTCACAGACCATGTGTCGTCGCCTTGAAGTTTCATACCCGCTAAGCTACAACCAATTGTTGGCATAAGTCAATCTAATGTGTTTTTACTGATCTACCACTGTGATATTGAAGAGCCGTATATTTTGATCTTTTTCTACATGTGTCAATAAAGCTTTTTCAGAGACTTTTTTTGCCTTTTTGAGATTGCATTAACCAATATAGTCCTTTTCTAAAGCTACAAATCCATTGTGCAGTGCTGCCACGTGCTGAAATAGTCTGATGGAGAAGGATGGGGGGATAACCTTCCTAGGTAAGCATCTAAATTCATGCATTGTAAACCTCACAGTAGTTGACATTCCCATTGCATTCCTTATCCCGTTAGTGCGGGTGTGATCAGCATTTCAGCACATACTGAGGATCAGATTTATATTTTAGTATAAATGTTAGAAATATCTTAAAGAGACACTGAAGCAAAAAAAAATGATCTAATGATTTGTATGTGTAGTACAGCTAAAAAAAGAGAAGTCTCATGTAGTTAAGAAACTCCAGTTGTTATCTATGCAAAAGAGCCTTTGAGCTCTATGGAAAGTTACAGAGAGTTCTGTCTTCTGAAGCTTGTTATCTCAACTGTCACTGTATTTTCTTTTTCTCTCCAGAGGACAGTTCAAAAGTTCACTGGCCTGCTCTGTAAAATCATTTAGAATGCTATGTAGTGTGTAAACTGCAAGTACAGTGGTTTGTAAAAGTATTCGGCCCTCTTGAAGTTTTCCACATTTCTTCATATTACTACCACAAACATGAATCAATTTCATTGGAATTCCACGAGAAAGACCAATACAAAGTGGTGTACACGTGAGAAGTGGAATGAAAATCATACATGATTCCCAACATTTTTTACAAATAAATAACTGCAAAGTGGGGTGTGCGTAATTATTCAGCCCCATTTGGTCTGAGTGCAGTCAGTTGCCCATAGACATTGCCTGCTGAGTGCTAATGACTAGAGTGCACCTGTGTGTAATATAATCTCAGTAAAAATACAGCTGCTCTGTGAGGGCCTCAGAGGTTGTCTAAGAGAATATTGGAAGCAAGAACACCATGAAGTCCAAAGAACACACCAGACAGGTCAGGGATAAAGTTATTGAGAAATTTAAAGCAGGCTTTGGCTACAAAAAGATTTCCAAAGCCTTGAACATCCCACGGAGCACTGTTAAGCGATCATTCAAAAATGGAAGGAGTATGGCACAACTGTAAACCTACCAAGACAAGGCCGTCCACCTAAACTCACAGGCCGAATTAGGAGAGCGCTGATCAGAAATGCAGTCAAGAGGCCCATGGTGACTCTGGACGAGCTGCAGAGATCTACAGCTGAGGTGGGGGAATCTGTCCATAGGACAACTATTAGTTGTGCACTGCACAAAGGTGGCCTTTATGGAAGGGTGGCAAGATGAAAGCCATTGTTAACAGAAAAGCATAAGAAGTCAGTTTGCCGTTTGCCACAAGCCATGTGGGGGACACAGCAGACGTGGAAGAAGGTGCTCTGGTCAGATGAGACCAAAATGGAACTTTTTGGCCACAATGCAAAACGCTATGTGTGGCGGAAAACTAACACTGCACATCACTCTGAACACACCATCCCCACTGTCAAATATGGTGGTGGCAGCATCATGCTCGGGGGGTGTATCTCTTCAGCAGGGAAAGGGAAGCTGGTCAGAGTTGATGGGAAGATGGATGGAGCCAAATACAGGGCAATCTTGGAAGAAAACCTCTTGGAGTCTGCAAAAGACTTGAGACTGGGGCGGAGGTTCACCTTCCAGCAGGACAATGACCCTAAACATAAAGCCAGGGCAACAATGGAATGTTTTAAAACAAAACATATACATGTGTTAGAATTGACCAGTCAAAGTCCAGATCTAAATCCAATCGAGAATCTGTGGCAAGATCTGAAAACTGCTGTTCACAAACGCTGTCCATCTAATCTGACTGAGCTGGAGCTGTTTTGCAAAGAAGAATGGGCAAGGATTTCAGTCACTAGATGTGCAAAGCTATATAAGAGAGAACAGAGGCGCCAAAAGGATAAAAGGGGTTTTAAAGGAGCTTAAAAGCCAAAACTTGGTAATTAGAGGAGGCAGTGGTGGACTTACCCCCTCCAAGCAGACACAACACGACTGTACATTCAGTCTATTTATTAACAAACTCCAGATAATGTACAGTCGTGTTGTGTCTGCTTGGAGGGGGTAAGTCCACCACTGCCTCCTCTAATTACCAAGTTTTGGCTTTTAAGCTCCTTTAAAACCCCTTTTATCCTTTTGGCACCTCTGTTCTCTCTTATATAATATTGTATCCACCCTTGGTGGAGGGTTGCGACCCTTTCTACTATCTACAGAGAGCGACTTCTTATTCCTGAGTGGGGTCAGGATAATCTCCCCACCTGCCTTTACAGTGGTTGCCTATTGGTGACCCATGTTTGTGAGTATAACAACTATTACTCTTTGTCATTACCCCCTTTGTCAATACATACTACACTATTGGGGCTCTTGGTGTTCCTCTGTTTATCTCAGATGTGCAAAGCTGGTAGAGACATACCCTAAAAGACTGGCAGCTGTAATTGCAGCAAAAGGTGGTTCTACAAAGTATTGACTCAGGGGGCTGAATAATTACGAACACCCCACTTTTCAGTTTTTTGTTTTTTTAATGTTTGGAATCATGTATGATTTTCGTTCCACTTCTCACATGTACTCCACTTTGTATTGGTTTCTCACGTGGAATTCCAATAAAATTGATTCATGTTTGTGGCAGTAATATGACAAAAGTGGAAAATTTCAAGGGGGCTGAATACTTTTGCAAACCACTGTATTAGAGAATGCTGCAATGTTCTACTAATTAACTGAACTACACAACCAATTCATTATATCATAACTGCTTCAGTGTCTCTTTAAAACAAGGGCAATCACATTTATTCATGAGTGGGTTTTTGGTTTGTCATCGGTTCGTTCCCAGCTGATGTCACACACTAAACAGAAGGTTGTATGTATTGCAGAGTATACAGAAGAGGTTCTGCTTCCTGACATGTGACGCAGCTTGTTACCTAGGAGACAGTCTTCGTGGTATCGGGTCAAAGTTTGTCAGCACATCGCAGCTACTGACCCTGTGCTCTGAATGCCCAACTCTCTTTGTAGATGCAGAAACAGTGAGTATCATGATAATATATCGTAAGATTGGGAGGTATTATACATATGTACAAATATGGTAATTGTACAGGAAAATAATTGAAGTGAAGAGGAAACTGCATCGTTAAGTGCTTCATCTACTAAAGGGAACCTGAAGTGAGGGTAAAATGGAGGCTGTCCTCTTCATTACCTTTATAAACAATGCCAGTTGCCTGGCTGTCATGCTGAGCTTTTAGCTTTAGATGCTTTTGAGTCACACACCTGCAACAAGCATGCAGCCTGTGTAGTCGGACCAGAGTCAGATAATCTGATCTGCATGCTCATTATGGGCCAGAGACTCAAAGTATCAGAGGCAGAGCATAAGCTCAGAAGTCAGGAAATGGTCATTAGAAGATAAGGATGGCAGCCTCCGTGTTTCTCTCACTTCAGGTTCCTTTTAAAAGTGATCACAGTTCAAATGGCTATTGCTGTTGTTACCGAACCAGAACAAATTTAATGGCAGATTGTTTAGGTTTTTCTTTGTTCTCAGCAAGGTGTCATGGCAGATCAATATATTCATATCAGAGTATAGTATAATTGATTCTTAAAGGGACCCTGACTTTTAAAAATAAACAAAATTGGTACTTACCTGGGGCTTTCTGAAGCCCACTGTAGGTCGGGAGGTCCCCCGGCGTGGTCCTGGCTCCTCTCCCGGTCCCTCCGCCGCATACCGCACCGCTGACACCCAGGCCGGGTGTCGGGCTCCCACTTCCTGAACCGGGACGCTCTTTGTCATCACGTCGGCCGCTGCGCAACATCATGGCGCTCTGCATGACAGTACTGCGCATGCGCAATTTAACCGTTAATGTTCCTGCACCAGTGGGAATGCGTAAAAATGTACGCAATGCGGCCTGCCGACCTCTTGAGGTCGGCAAAAATTAAACTAGCTGGCGGCGAGGGACTGGAGCAGCAGTGAGTGACTACGAGGGCACAGGATGGCTGCATGGGACTTGTAGAAGCCCCATGTAAGTGAAACACTTTTTTTGCCTGACAATTCCTTTAAGTTAAGAGAGGTAAAGCAACTCAAGACTTGGCAAGAATGAGACATGAGGTCCAGGTGGGTAGACAATCCTCTCTGACATTTGAACAGTGTTTCTGCTATGACAGCCTATATGAGGTGCTTCCAATCGATGTAACAAAACGAGGAGGAGTAGAGCAGTCCATCTGCAGGTTAGCCTACACATCAGTATATGCCATTCACAAACACCAGCACAACACTCTCACATCTACCTTTCTGAAAGAGAAACGGAACGTTTCATTGCTTTTCAAACAACCCTTTTATATCTCAACATCCAGTATAATGTTGCTCATTACATGAAATAATAAATATGCCTCTTGCTTTCAGCTGCTGTCATGTGGACTCCTAGAAAAGCTGAAGTTCAGTGTGCTGGAGCTGCAGGAATACCTGGACACGTACAACAACAGAAAAGAAGCTACCATCTCTGTGAGTCCCTGACATTCCTTTATGGAGTATTCAGCAAGGGAATGGTTATACTGAAAGGGAACATCTCTGTAGAACCAATTTTTGTTCCCCAAGTGATTCATGTATAGAGAAATTTGTGATTGCTTTGGCCAAGCATGCTCACGTCTAGGAATGGTCAATGACCTGCTAATAATTTCGAGTAAATGCAGAATTATGCAAATTTTGTATGCAGCTTGAAAATGAACCAATCAAATCCTGCTGAAGTAAAATGTGATTGGTCCATTTTCAAACTGCAAACATTTGCATAATCCTGCATCGTCTCAAAATTATTTGCGTCACATTGACCATCCCTACTCACAGCATCTATTGAGAGGAGAGTGGGAAGAATATCAGGAACAGACTAAAGGGAACAAATCATGAGTAGGGTCACCTAGGGACAATGGGCTGTACTCATATAAATAACACTTCCATGGCCATCCTGACTAAATAAACTCATGAGAATTATCTTATAAGTGTTTAAAGTTCTACCTGGGGTTAGATCCCCGTCTTACACTGGAACACTTGGAGCACATTCATTTTTAAAAGATTTAGGCCCAGTTCACATTGGCCTGAAAAAAAGAAAGTTTAGCAGACCGGAAGATGAGAATAGATCCTGTTAACCAATGGATGCGTTAACATTAGTCCGTTCGAACGGATCAATTCGGCATGTTCCGCCAAACTGATCCATTTCACAAATATTTTTTACGTGGATTCATTTCCATCAGTGCTAGTGTGAACCGGGCCTAAGTATTGGATTTGAAAAAAAACAAAAAAAAAAAACACCCATTGAAGCTCAGAAAAATCTCATGAAAAAGGAGGTCCCCTTGAGTGATCAGTTGTTCTGCCTATCAAACAATGATGTGTGGGAGGTGAGTGGGCAGGGCAGCTGAGATGCCCACAGGTAGGAGCAGCATGACATGAGGCTTTATAGCTTTCCACTACAGCATGCCGCAGCAGCTGTGGCACGATGCCTACTGAGATGTCTGCTGAGATATGATCAATATTGAGTGGAGCGTTGTGGCAAATGATCAATATTATGTAGCTATCAATCTGTTGCCACTTCTATATTGTGTATGTAGCTGAAGCTTGTTGCTGCACATTATTTTGTTTTTGTTACGCTTTTGGGAATGGACCTCTGTGTATGTGTAGATAGATGTGGTCCTTTTCAGTGATGAAAACCTCTATAAATCATTTTTCTCTTTCCTTATGTAGTGGCTAAAAAACTGTAAATCAACATTTGCGGGGGGCTCAAAAGATGGTGTCATCACATGTCAGCCTGGAGACTCAGAAGAGAAGGTAAGAAAAAATATTATAACAGACCTTTGTATTAAACCAGATCTTAAGCATACCATCCCATTCATCCAATCGCATTTACTGTACTTTATTCACTGTTATACAAAATAACGTCTGTTAAGAGAAAACGTGTCTGCAACCCACAGCATTGTACAATCTGGTGAAAACAGATAATATATGGTCTATCCTCAAGTTTTTCATAAGTTTGCTCATACTTTTAGACATTGCTTTGATTCAAAGGAGAACCCCTCCTAGCTGGATTGAGCATTGAGTTAAACTGGGTGGGGGGGCATTTGAGGATCTGAAAGATGCATTAGCTCTCTTGCTCTTTTCTAAATTGCTGGTCGGTGTCCTCTTTATGTCCACCCCTTCTTCATGCTGACCAACTGGGTACATAGGAAAAGTTTTGCCTTAAAAAGGAGTGAGACGAAAGATGGAGTTGAATAGCAGAGTTCAGGACAGATTGGAGCGGTGCCAGTCTGTTAGTTGGTAGTCCACAAAGTAGTTATATTACAATAGTCCAAATTAGAGATCATGAACCAGCATTTTAGTTTCCTGAGTGAGAAAAAGGTTTGCCTGCAGACTGACCTGCATATTACATTATTAAGCAAGATGGCTTTTTCCAGTACTAGGTGACTGTAACCAGGGAGGGAATTGTTATATTCACTTTAAATTATTTGGATCAAAGGCAGGTAGGATAAGTGAATAGTCTATAAGTTGTTGGCAGCCAAGTTGTTAATTGTTAGTTATGTCATAAAGTTTTAAAAATCACTCATGCGCCTATATATACCATCACATATACAGTTTTATTCAATTCATAAATTCAAATTCATATATATTACATTAATATGCAAGCAAACACTAGCCAACTTTTCTCCAAAGTTGGCTAGTGTTTGCTTGCATATTAATGTAATATATATGAATTTGAATTTATGAATTGAATAAAACTGTATATGTGATGGTATATATAGGCGCATGAGTGATTTTTAAAACTTTATGAATGCTTGAATGGTGGGGGTGTGAGTAACCCCATTTATCACTGACTGCAGCCAATTGAATTCATTTTATATTGAGTGGGCGCAAATCTACCTGTTTACATTTGTTAGTTATGTCAGACTGTAATTCAGCTTTAAGGGGACACTTAAGCCAGGAATAAAAATCAGTTTTACTTTCCTGGTAGAAGCCCCCTGCAGCCGTCCCGCGCCCTCGCAGTCACTCATGGAGCCTCCGATCCCCCGCCACGTGCTAGTTTTGTTTTTGCTGACAGGGAGTTGGTGGGCTTTCTGCACCTGTGCAGGCCTGGCCACGCGTATCCTTCATGTTTCCATCCTCAGTAGTGTCCTGCACAGGACTCTAATGCGGACGGGAACGCAAAGAAAAATATGCGTGGTCGGGCCTGTCATTGGAAACTAAACTAGCTGGCGGCGGGGGACTGGAGGCTCCATGAGTGAATCACTGATGCCCTAAATTCAGGAACCCAGCAAAAATTGCATTGTTGCCTTTTGTTTAATCCTGAGACTAAACATGGTGATCATTCATTTAAAAGACAACTCAAGTGAGAAGGATATGGAGGCTGCCATATTTATTTCCTTTTTAAGCAATACCAGTTGCCTGGCAGCCCTGCTGGTCTACTTGGCTGCAGTAGTGTCTGAATCACACCAGAAACAAGTATGCAGCTAATCTTGTCGGATCTGACAATAATGTCAGAAACACCTGAAATGCTGTATGCTTGTTCAGGGTCTATGGATGAAAGTATTAGAGGCAGGGGATTAGCAGGATACCCAGGCAAATGGCATATATGGCATCTGCAGCCTCCCTATGCCTCTCGTTACAGTTGTCCTTTAATTCCCATAAATGAGGGATTGTGAGAAAGAATCTAGACAGTGACGTAACTACAATTCAAGGGGCCCTCCAGCAAAAATTTGGGCCCCGCCAATGTTCACTCCCCCTCCTGCCATTCACAGCCTTGGTACCCGTCTTACAAGAGTCCTAAAACAAGTGTGAAGTATAGTCCCCTGTACCAGAGGAAGGGAAAGCTAGTAGTTGGGGCCCCCAGAGCTCCGGGACCCCCTTTGTTTGCAGGGGCTGTACCCCTCTAGTTATGCCCCAGATCTAGATGTTCTCATGATGTCCTGAACAGGGCTGTGGAGTCGGAGTCAGAGCAATTTTGGGTACCTGGAGTCGGATTTGGAGTCGGTGGTTTCATAAACTGAGGAGTCTGAGTCGGAAGTCGGAGTCGTATGATTTTTGTACCAAATCCTTAGTTCTGGTAAGTATTAGACTAAGGAGTCAGTCGGAGCCCTTTCGGGTAGTTGAAGTTGGACTCCACAGCCCTGGTCCTGAACCTCAGAATACTGATAATGATTGTACAATGCTGTGAGATTGCATGGCATGCTATAGCCGTATCAGTTGTTTTCTTAAACACATTTCATTCATTTGTACGTTAATGAAATTAGTTTTACCTGGTTCTATTTATGCAAAAGTCAGGATGTGCTTGACACCAGTTGCTTCAGGTTCCTCCAAGATTGTACGTATGTCACATCTTCTAGCAATCATAGCATGGCCTTAGCTGCCCTTGCTTGCAGCCCCTTAATATCCCCACTCCTCGCTTATATATTGTTATATCTCTTTCTCTTACTAAATACGTCCATCACAAGTAGCTACAATTAAGGCTGACTCAGATATTTTCCATGGGTGAAAATCTCTTCTACCAAAAAAGGCGTCTATATACATAGTATCATTTCTCCCCATAAAAATATATTCTGAGCCAGTGTCGTTCCTGCTTAATTTATTTTTATGGCAGATATTAACCGTGTTTGTACTAATTTTGCTGTAACGTGAGCCCATTTTATTACCAACAGCAAATCCACATTAATTAACCTTCATAAGTATTTATCGTTAATTAAAAGGCTCAAGGAATGTTTGAAAAACAATTATACACAATGATGACGTTCTCCTAAGCAATATGTATGCATCAAGGGGTTCTTGAGATGTTTCTCACAATGGGGTACTTGGCCAATACCGTCATTAATACAAAGGGCACATTCTGTATTTATTCGAAAGGTAGCAGAGGTAGGAAAACACGGAGACTTATCCTGAATTGGGGAACAAAAATATTGAATAAAGCCCATGGTGAGCTAGATTACCTCTTACTTAGTGTCCTGGCACTGCTCATTGTCCTCGAGGTCCCCCCTCCATCCCCGTTCCTCTCATCTCAACAGGCTTCTAGAAGTTCTTCCGAGAGCAAATCTGAACAGTATAGGCTGGAGTTTCAGACTGTGCACTCATGGGTGAGCTCTTGCTTTTGCTGTGTTCGCGAAGTTTGGAATTGTTCTGAGTCATGCATCGCCACTAGGGGACTTTCCTGGTTTGGGTATTTGAGTGGAGGATTCCATTGAATATGAATTTAGGACAATGAGCAGCACCAGTAAATGAAGTAAGAGGTAATTTAGCCCACCATCTGCATGCATTTTTTTCATTGGCTCAGGCATACTTTTTAAGTGAAACTCATTCACCATCATCACAGCAAGTGTCACATCCAATTCAGGTTCTAAACATGGATCATGCCTGGGAAACTAAAGAAAAAAAGTTAAGGCCAGTTTTCCACTATGGCCGAATCTGCAGCCGAGTTGCAAACGGAAACGCTGCCTATGTGACCAATGACTTGCCGTCCAGACCGAATGCCGTTGCCAATCTAGACGGCATGCTGCAGATTTGTGCAGCACGCATCCAGATCCCTAGCCATGCATTTCACAGCTAAGCGATCTGCATACGTTCTTACATCACTTGTAAGTACCGGCGTGCCTTCGGCAAGACCCAGACCCATGCCAGCTAGTGGAAATTGGCTCTAACTGGTCATAGAGATTCTGCATGTGATGATGTGTGTCACCAGGGCTTGGAATTGTGAGATATCGGTGTTGAGCCTGTACATGGCTCCACCACTGCAAAGGGAAGGGGGGGGAGGACAAGTTGCTTTGCTTGCCTCGACATTTAGCTACATATGGTCTTGTACAGAGGAATGCCATGTGGACTCCAGTCACTTTAGGTGAGGCCTTCACCCTTCAGCCCATCTTTATAGAAAATGATTAATTATTTTTGGTATTGCTGTTGGTAAATGGCTTCACATTAGGATCATCATCTTAACTAGACTGTTTAATTTTTTCTTCAGTATGTCACACAATGTGCACTCTTCAAAGGTCAGATTATGATCATTGCAGTGGTGGTAGATATTCTATCTATAACTGCCATAGATTTCATTATTTGGCATGACATTTTGTAGCTGAACACAATAAACAGGTTTAGGTTACATTCTCCCTGTTCTAATGTCTGAATTGGACAAGTAGTCTTTCACCATTGCTCTGTAGACGTTAAAGGGACTCTACATCCATGCCCAGTGGCATTGTACTTCTGAACATGGTGAAGAAGAAAGCTGAAGTGGTCATGTGACCATAGCATCAGACCTAAAAAAGAAAATGACACTTTTCAATGTAACTAACAGCAGTGTATGAAGGGTTGGGGCAATCTAGGCTTGTTTGCCTAAATATTGAGGTTTAGCCTTCCTAACTGGTTGCTACGAGCAACATCTCCATTAATACTGTAGTTTTAATCAAAAAGAACCACATTATATGCTTAGCTATTAAACTGGATTGATACTCTACAGATTAATTTGCTAGTGCAGCAGTATCCTTCCATATTATTTAGAGGGCAACATGCCATCTTATTCAGTATCCCCACTATGGGGTCAATTCATAAAGCATATCCGCATGCAGTAATGCTGAAAACAGCAGACTTTCCCAAGCACTTAGCAAAATCTCAGTTCATAAAAGCTGCTGCCGCATGAAAAGCTGAAATTCCCGAGCAGTGCGGTAAATTACGGACTTGTGCGGTAAACCCCACCAACACATGTCAGTAAATGTCAATTCATGAAGATTAGAGCAGGCGGTAATGGCACGAAGAATACCGCCTACTTTGAAGAGGTGATAAGCGAGCGATAAGGGCAAAGTTAATGGAGAAGCAGTGAGATCTCCCCAGGCAGCAGCAGCGAGCGCGGAACAAACAAGGCTTCCTGTGAATACCTAATGCCGGGCATACATAGCTCGTTTTTGCGACTCGATTCTCCCGTTCAATCATTTCACCGCTCGATTCCCTGGTCAATTTTCTTATCTTCCGCTCGTTTTTCTTATCTTTTTCCAATCACTACAATCCGGAATCGAGCGGTGAAACGATCGGGCGGGAAATCGGACATGACGGAAATTATCTATCGAGTTGTCTTAATGGCTCAAACGAGCCGTGTATGCCCAGCATTAGGCTGTGTGTTTAACCTCTTGTGTTCCTGCTTTTAAGATGTGTATTTCATATCCGAAAGCCTGGCATGTGTAAAGTTTCTTGAAGTTCTTCTAAGCTGTGGCAATTAAATAAATTGTTAAAGACTAATAGACAGATTCAGCGCAGATACAGGGCAAGCAGAGGCAGTATAACAAAACATGTTGGGGAAGTTGGGGATGCCTCTTAATGCTGTCTCTGCGCCAAGAACAAGAATGTAACAAAGCTCGTCTCATTACCAACAGTTTACTTCAGTAAAACACCACATTTCTATCGCAGCTGTGAAAATGTTTATGAATTAGCCAGAGCTGGGACAAGGTCCTCCAGCACCCAAGGCAAAGTGCGCCCCCCCCCCCCCCATCCCTTGCACCCCAGCCATCACACACTAATTTCTATCAGACTAAGAGCTGCCCCAGGGGCCCCCAACCCCTCCTACACCTAAGGCTACTTTCACAGTGGGTCGTTGCGTTTTGATGCGACGTTAAAGTCGCGATGCAAACTGACAAAGCAACGTCCCAAAAAACTCACAACGCAACTTAATGCCCCGTTATCGTCACATACAGTAGAGCAATACAGGTAATGAAAAGTATGTTTCCAAGTCATTACTGAGCATGTGCAAACAGTCCAACGCAGCTAATAACGTGTATAACGCACAGCATGCAGCACTCTCTAATAACACTACACGTTACACACAAATGCAACGTGTGCACTGTGAATGTCGCACAGACTTAGTATTGCTGTGCATTAGTATTTCGTTGAAACATTTTCTAACGTGTGACTCTAACGTTGCACTGTGAAAGAAACCTCAACCTCTAGTTATCTGGCTGCAGTCACTGCCATGTATCCCCTTTTCTTATTTCTTTCTGCTTCAAACACAATAGGGGAATGATAGCTGAGTGAGTTGTGCGCCCCTTCCTACACTGCGCCCTGAGGCTGGAGCCTCTCTAGCCTCTGTCTCGGCCCGGCCCTGGAATTAGCACACAAAAGTGTTAAATACCGAATGCGGTATTTTCCCAACAATATTTTTTTACCCTTTTATGAATTGACCCCATTGTACCTTGAGTTGGTGGTATACAGTATAAACAGTGACATAATAAATAGTAGGGGCTGCAGAGGATGCAAATGTACTAGGGCCCTTCATCATGGGGGGGTGGGGGCACAGGGAGCCCTCCTCCAAATCACCCGGTTTGCTCTTTATTGATGCTGTAGTAGTAATGACCACGTCTGTTTGTGCTTTGAATTGTGGTCATCACAATCACAGCGTTCCTTTTGCTGTCCTTACACCTCTCACACATTGGTTGCCATTGCAAAGACAGCTATGGTGGTCTATATCATGTGATTATTATATATGCAGTGATAAGGGGGCCCATTGTAAATTCTGCACTGGGGTACATGGATCTGCAGTTACATCACTGGGCATAAAGTACACCTGTCACAATTTTAAACTATTTAACCCTTCCTTGTAGGTCACACACTCTAGATGTGTCTTGCATATACCTTCACTTTCTCTCAGGAAAAGCTAACCAGATCAATAGAAGCAATTAAAAAAACAGCTCTGTACTTTCAAAAACCCAAAGCTGACCAAATGTGGACAGAAAAAAAAAATCTCATAGAGCCTGGAGTTAAATTAGGGCATTCCGCAGACTGGATGGGAGGATTCCATTATCACACACATGACAATTTCCTGGTTATGTCCTGCACAAAGCCTGAACAATTGCACCAGGCCCAAGTATGGCTACAAAGAGTTCTCTGCAAAAACCATAAGGGCTCATACACACGTGCAACTATTCCGACCCGACTATCATCCACACTTGGCATGTGTACACGTGGCAAAGGACTGGACAAGTGACCGATAACGGGCGGTTTTCCATGATCCAACCGGCAGTTCAACTAACACGACTGTTGGGCTAATATTGTGCACAGTGGCGTAGCTAAGGAGCTACGGGCCCCGATGCAAGTTTTACAATGGGGCCCCCCAAGCACTCTATACGTAACAATTGATACGGCGGGACAAAACCTGCCAATGGCAACCACAGTGTTAGAGGTGCAAGAAGGGAATGGGGAACAGTTTGTTAGTGATTACCACTATTCAAAGTATCTATACAAGTGATTATTATGAGCACAGGACCAATAGAGAGCTAAAACTGCAACTGAGGGAGGGCTCCTCGGGGCCCCTCTAGCCCAAGGGCCCCGATGCGATCGCTACCTCTGCACCCCCTATTGCTACGCCCCTGATTGTGCAGTTGGCCGTGTGTGTACAAATCGTTTGAACAACTTGTACTTGTTTTAAATGGGGCCATATAGTCCATCGTTCCGTTTGCATGCGCAGTATTTAATTAAGTTGGTTGTTTAGTTGGTTTGGCCATGCAAAATAACGGGTCGTGCCAACAGGTTGTCGTCTGGTTGGTCGTGCACTTTGTTGGATGTGTGTACGAGCCTTAATACAGAGGCTTCAGTATCTGCATGTGGAGACAGATGCTGTTTCTAGGCCTGTAAAAGGATTACTCGCCACAGTCACAATATTACAGTGCCACTCGTAAGATGCTGCTGCCTGCTGTCGTGGTTTTTTTCCTACAAAGTGACTTCAGAATTGCGTCTACCCAAATGTAAAATCTCCTCCAAGGCTTGTCTGTTCTTCAGTATATTTCCTCATACTGGGACTTTTACTACTAAAATTAGCAGAAGGAAGAATGCAGTTCCTGCAGCCGTCGTACAGGGAGAACTGACAGCTCAGATCTCATTGGCTTCAGCAGCCCTCACACCATCCTTTGGTTCTTCCTAATGTATGGGCTTTTCTTTTTGAAAACCAGCTGTGTTTATCACTGTGTCACCAGGCCTCGTTTGTGACACTTGTGAATAGGGATGGTCAATGAAATGCAAATAATTTCGCGTTGATGAAGGGCTATGCAAATGTTGTATGCAAATTTATGCAGCATGAAAATGGACCAATTGAATTTTACCTCAGCAGGATTCGATTGGTTCATGTTCAAGCTGCATACATTTGCATACAAAATTTGCGTAATACCACATCAACTCAAAATTATTTGCATCTCATTGACGATCCCTACTTGTAAATGCTAGACTGTCCACTGTTGCTACTTTTTCAAGGGAAGGATAGAATACATTGAGGAAAATACATTCCGCTTCTCAGATCCTATTCTGTCCTGTAGGTGCTCTGGTTTCATGGCTAATATTTCACTAATCTGGTATTTCTGTTACTTTGTTTCATGTTTCAGTTTAACCACCCTGCATGCTTTAGGAAAAATATCTTTTCAACCCCTCCGGAGGTTGAAAAATGTCTGCTAGCTGTGCTTTACTGTGACCTGTGAGAGATGTGGCTGTGCTCCTATGTACTGCATGCACTGACCTGACCACTGTCCTCTCTCTTCCTGTTCTCTCACTCCATGCTCTCTGACTAGCAAATGGAATCTCTTGCAGTAAGTGCCTGTTATTTACTACATTCTCTTCCAGCTGGGGATGGTCTCACACCTGGCCTCTATTGTGTTTTCCAGTGTTTGAGTAAGCAGCCATGTCACAATGACCTTTATAGTAGTTATGGTCAGTGAGATGCAAATCATTTCGAGATGATGCAGCACTATGCAAATTTTGAATGCAAATTTATGCAACTTGAAAATGAACAACTCAAATCCTGCTGAGGTAAAATTTGATTGGTCCATTTTCAAAGTGCATACAACATTTGCATAATCCTGTATCAACTCAAAATGATTTGCATCTCATTGACCATCCCTACTTCATACTTGTGTGGCCCCTCCAGGGTCTGTACAGCTGATTCCCCTTGTGCAAGGATGTAACTACAGGGGAGCAGGGCCCAGACCTGTGACGGGGACCCAACTGCTAACCTTCCCTTCCTCCCATAAAGCAGTTCATCCTTCAGATCAGGTGCTTTGTGGCTGCACTTGTTATGGCTGTAAAGCTTATGATGGTCACACTTGTTTTATGACCCTTGTGAGATGGCCCCCCAGGCTGTGGGGGTCACCAATGGGAGGTAAATGGAGTATAAACCAGGGCTGTGGAGTCGGTACAAAAATCTTCCGACTCCTCAGTTTATGAAACCACCAACTCCGACTCCGGGTACCCAAAATGGCTCCGACTCCTCGACTCCAACGCCTTAGTCTAATACTTACCAAGGCTGTGGATTTTGTACAAAATTATCCGACTCCGACTCCTCAGTTTATGAAATCTCCGACTCCGGGTACCCAAAATTGCTCCGACTCTGACTCCACAGCCCTGGTATAAACATTGGGGGGCCCCATAAACATTTTGCTGGGGACCCCATATTTTGTAGATACGTCCTTGCCCTTGTGGTTGCCCTGACAGAGGGTACTGATCCTTATCCTTGCATATTGCGGATCGCTGGATCCATACCAAAAGCCTATTGCATGCATAAACTTCAGAGTGAACAAAGGGTTAATATGAGTATCCGTTGCACCACGAATGTGTGTTTTCATAGGAAGCACGTAACTTCTTTTGGTGTTAATGAGGTTTTTTTTATACAGGATTCATATCGGCAGCTCCCACACACCAGTAAACAAACGCTGAGACAAGCTTGTGAGTTTTAATAAATGTGCGTGAAGAGGAGCCAATGTACAGCCAAATCCACAGGAATCTGCCTCCTCCCAGTGTTCTGTTCTGCTATCTTGTTTGTGTCTGGTATGCAGACAGCGTTATTAGATAATACTGTGAGCATAGCCAGAGAACTAAACATTACAAGCAGTACACTGGCCACATGTGCTGTCCATTGGGAGCTGCGAGCAGTATAGCGAGACTCATAGATAGAAACGATGGCTATAGACCTGCAAGAGCAGTTCTGGGTAAAGACACATACTTAGATGTAGAATCCTGACTGGAGCCAATACCTGTTTAGTAAGGAGTCCTTGGGCAAGGCTCCCTAAAGGTAGCCATGCACTGTTCAATGACATTTGATTAGGCAAACTATCTAATTACACTCCTTATCATGGATTGAAGGGATTGGGAAAGGAGGGCTTTATGTTAAAGCTGATGAACAAACGGTTACTGGCATCCTGCAGTCATGTGACATGCGGTGCAAGGAGAGAAGAGGTTAGCCTGACAGATGCAAGTTACATTGCACAGAAAGAATACCTTGTATGGCAGATGACAGCAAATGACCCCCGTAAATACTAGACATTGATGGATATGGAAGGTGGTGTATAACATAAATGTTGCAGTCAGGGCTGGATTTACTATATAGCACTGTAGGCATGTGCCTACAGGCACCTGATGATGGAAAGGGGGCCCACTCCCCTCCCCGAGCACCTCCCTCCCTCCTTCCCTATGCAGAGTCCTGATGAGATGGTAAATAAAAGATTACTCAACATGCGCTTGGCATTCAACTGATGAGATCTCCCTTCAGTCAGATAAGGTTCCTTTATCTAGTCAATACTTGGGGGCAACCCTAGCTACTTAACATTGAGGGTATGTCTGGCTACCTAATACTAGGGGGCACCTGTAGCTACCTATGATGGGCAAGGGAAATAAAAGAGATGGGACAGACAGCACACTTGGGGGTGCGGTTCAGCAGGGATTTGTAGATTCCTAGAGAGCAAGTCTAAGGTGACAGGACATCTTTGCCTATAGGCTCCTCTGAGGTAAATTCAGGCCTGGTTGCAGTAACTGATTCAGACAGTTGTTTATTTACAGCCAGGGCAGTTTCACCCAGCACCCCCCCCCCCCCCTCCCCCCAATCAAAGCTGCTAAGTGAAATCATGTCAAAAGGCTTCTTGAAACCAACTCACCATTTTTATTTTTATTTTTTTTTACTCTGCGTCTGACCACCTGCCCAGGAAAAAAAGAGCGACCCCTCCGCCCCCTAGCCAGGGAGTCACAGTATGGTGGTCTGACCACCTGCCCAGGGAAAAAAAAAGAGTGACCCTCTCCCCCCCAGCCAGGTAGTCACAGTCAGACCATGGTGGTTTGACCGTCAGACCACAATGGTCTGACTTTGACTCCCTGGCTGTGGGTGGTAGGGGAGTGCTCTTTTTGCCCTGGGCTGGTGGTCAGAGCCCACCATGGTCTGACTGTGACTCCCTGGCTGGGGATGGGGGGGGTACTCTTCTTGCCCTGGGCTGGTTGGTGGTCAGACTCTGACTGCCTGCCAGTCTGCTAGTCTCCGGACTGACTCAGGTTGAGAGGCTCTGCAAGTGCGACGCAGTCACACACTGCATATTTCTGGCTGCCTGCGACCACCCTACTCTCGCTCGCTGTCGTCGGCTTCCCCCCCCCGCCAAGCCCAAGTGTGAGGTGGGCTGCCTGTATCTTTCCCGTTGCGCCGCGCAGCCTGCCAGTGTTGCCAACCTTTCACGTTATTTTTTACTGACAAATACCTAAAAATTTACTGACAAAAGATTATTTTTACTGACAAAATTTCCCCACTAAATGCACATAAGAGACAGCTTTTCACCAGTAAATGCACATAATAAGAGACCGCTTTTCACCAGTAAATGCACATAAGAGACCGCTTTTCACCAGTGAATGCACATAAGAGACCGCTTTTCACCAGTAAATGCACATAAGAGACCGCTTTTCACCAGTAAATGCACATAAGAGACAGCTTTTCACCAGTAAATACACATAAGAGACCGCTTTTCACCAGTAAATGCACATAATAAGAGACCGCTTTTCACCAGTAAATGCACATAATAAGAGACCGATTTTCACCAGTAAATGCACAGAATAAGAGACCGATTTTCACCAGTAAATGCACACAAGAGACCGCTTTTCACCAGTAAATGCACATAATAAGAGACCGATTTTCACCAGTAAATGCACATGAGACCGCTTTTCACCAGTAAATGCACATAAGAGACCGCTTTTCACCAGTAAATGCACATAAGAGACCGCTTTTCACCAGTATATGCATATAATAAGAGACCGCTTTTCACCAGTAAATGCATATAATAAGAGACCGCTTTTCACCAGTAAATGCACATACTAAGAGACCGCTTTTCACCAGTAAATGCACATAATAAGAGACCGCTTTTCACCAGTAAATGCACAGAATAAGAGACCGATTTTCACCAGTAAATGCACACAAGAGACCGCTTTTCACCAGTAAATGCACATAAGAGACAGCTTTTCACCAGTAAATACACATAAGAGACCGCTTTTCACCAGTAAATGCACACAAGAGACCGCTTTTCACCAGTAAATGCACATAATAAGAGACCGCTTTTCACCAGTAAATGCACATAAGAGACCGCTTTTCACCAGTATATGCATATAATAAGAGACCGCTTTTCACCAGTAAATGCACATACTAAGAGACCGCTTTTCACCAGTAAATGCACATAAGAGACCGCTTTTCACCAGTAAATGCACATAAGAGACCGCTTTTCACCAGTATATGCATATAATAAGAGACCGCTTTTCACCAGTAAATGCACATAATAAGAGACCGCTTTTCACCAGTAAATGCACATAATGACAAACAGCCAGTGTCCCCAGTACATGTAGCCAGCCTGGACCCCCTTTAGGCAGTGAGTGACAGGGAGCCCCTTTAGGCAGTGAGTGACAGGGAGCCCCTTTAGGCAGTGAGTGACAGGGAGCCCCTTTAGGCAGTGAGTGACAGGGAGCCCCTTTAGGCAGTGAGTGACAGGGAGCCCCTTTAGGCAGTGAGTGACAGGGAGCCCCTTTAGGCAGTGAGTGACAGGGAGCCCCTTTAGGCAGTGAGTGACAGGGAGCCCCTTTAGGCAGTGAGTAACAGGGAGCCCGTTTGAGCAGTGAGTGACAGGGAGCCCCTTTAGCTAGTGAGTGACAGGGAGCCCGTTTGAGCAGTGAGTGACAGGGAGCCCCTTTAGGCAGTGAATGACAGGGAGCCCCTTTAGCTAGTGAGTGACAGGGAGCCCGTTTGAGCAGTGAGTGACAGGGAGCCCCTTTAGGCAGTGAGTGACAGGGAGCCCCTTTAGGCAGTGAGTGACAGGGAGCCCCTTTAGGCAGTGAGTGACAGGGAGCCCCTTTAGGCAGTGAGTGACAGGGAGCCCCTTTAGGCAGTGAGTGACAGGGAGCCCCTTTAGGCAGTGAGTGACAGGGAGCCCCTTTAGGCAGTGAGTGACAGGGAGCCCCTTTAGGCAGTAACACAGGAGCCCCTTTAGGCAGTGAGTGACGGGGAGCCCCTTTAGGCAGTGAGTAACGGGGAGCTTCTTTAAGCAGTGAGTGACAGGGAGTCCCTTTAGGCAGTGAGTGACAGGGAGCCCCTTTAGGCAGTGAGTGACAGGGAGCCCCTTTAGGCAGTGAGTGACAGGGAGCCCCCCAGCCGCCCCCGCTCCACCCTCACCTTGCAGACCTCAGGATCAGCGGCGACCCGACCAGTACGAGCAGGCGCCGGACGCACCCGCTCTATATGCGGAAGTGATGTCACTTCCGCATATCAGTGCGGGCGCTGGTTCCTAGCGCCCGCACGATTGGTCGCCGCCTGATCGAGGTCTGAGTGAGGCGCCAGGAAGGAGGGAGGGGGAGCAGCGGCGGCGGCCGCAGGGACGGCCTGGCGCCCCCCAATCTGTCACTCTCATCGGCGCCCCGTTCAGCAGAACCAGCTGAACGGGGCAAGAAACGGCCCTGTTTACAGCAATCGGGGAGAGAACTAACACAATCTCACAATCTACATTTAAGCAAAAACATTTTAGCCAACACTGATGGTGGACCAGCACACAACAAGGAACCTGATTCCAAATAATTCTTCTCAGAACCTGAATCTTTGTACAAGAGCACTGCAGCAGAGAGTGTTAACTCACCCTTAGTGTTGCCTCTGGCCAGTGTACTTCACGGCGCACTCAAGCACTCATATACTTCCTTGTGAAGTAGGAAGTATGGGAGAGCTGAGCCGTGATGTAGAAGGCATCACTCAGAGGTGGCGACAAGGGTGAGTTGAAACCCTCTGCCTGGGTGCACTTGTACAAAGATTCAGGTTTTGATTCGGAATTCTAATATTCTGAGCACTTCAACACCACTCACCACATTTCTTACATGTAAAAAGTCGTGCCTACTTGAGGTAAAAATCAGTTCCGCTTTAGCAAACTACAGGGAGCTGTACATAACTCACAAAGGAGCCTTCGCCAGTCATTTCCTGGCAATTTTGGTTGTTACTGCAATGGCAGCTCTCAGCACTGAAATCGGGGAGGGGGGGAGATGGTGATTTACAAATAATTGACATAACTATGGAAGAAAAGCAGGTAACAGTATATGGAGAATGAGTTATCAGGCTAATAGATACTTTACACAAAGGCAGTGAGCAGCATTTTAGTGCCCTGAGGTGCCTGTTACCTGTCTGTTTACATTTAGCTTTTTGTACCTGAAATGGTAAAAACGCCACTGCACCTGAAATAATGGTGAAAACGCCATTTGGATCACCTGTAATATAAAGTGAACCAAATGGTTATTCATGATTATTTTGGGCACTTGTGTAGAGGGAAGTCCTACAATACCTGCAGAATACTTGCTGGAAATGGGGCATGCTGAAAAACCATGCCTGACCACCAACCCTTCCCCTCAGATCTCCTAAAAACAATGGTAATGATCTATTTGTGCAGGCAGTGTTGCAGTCTTGTGTTGCTTGCACAGAAGCAGTTGGATGAAGTATGCACACAATAAAACCATCAGAGTGTGTAAAATATAACATTTCTGTACACTGCTTACAAGTACAGCAGGATAAAAGTGTATTGTATGGTAATATAAATTTGTCTATCTCTTTCCAGCAATTGGAACTGTGTCAACGATTGTACAAGCTTCACTTCCAGCTGCTGCTGCTTTTTCAGTCTTATTGTAAACTAATTGGGCAAATCCATGAAGTCAGCAGCATGCCAGAGGTAAGTGGACCAGCTCAGTATGTAATGCTGGGTTGCGATTGCGATTTCCCGCTCAATTCGTGGGATCGATTTGATTATTTCCAACATGTTCGAACGGGTTTCGATGGATGCAGCCGTCGATTTTGCATATTAAGTATGCAAAAACGACGGCTGTATCCATCGAAACCCGTTCAAACATGTTGGAAATAATCGAATCGATCCTGCGAATCGAGCGGGAAATCGCAACGTGTGTACCCAGCATAAAATAGTTATATTGTTAGATCCCCAGGCAGGAGATTAGACACTCTCTACATTCAGGAAGAACTCATTATGGTTCAGCCATGTACAGTATATAAAGGATACACGAGACCTAAAAAGAAACCTTCAGCTTTACTTACCTGGGACTTCCTCCAGCCCCTAGAAGTCTCGGTATCCCTTGCCGCAGCTCCGATGTCACTCAGTCTTCTGCTGTTCCCATCGTAGCGGCTGCCTCAGGTCGGTGGCCTCCGCGTATGTGTGGGTGCGCACACATGCCGCTCGTGGTCGCATTTCTGCGCCAACATCTTCTGTAGAGCTGTACGATGTACAAAAACATACAATAATGGAGAGCATAGATACATGAGCAGTTCGACCTACTTGCACAATCAGGACAACTGGTGATAAAAGTACACGTATACCATTCATGTTTTTGTATTTCTTTCAGTTGCTGAACATGTCTAGAGAGCTAAATGAGCTAAAGAAGAACCTGAAGGAGGCCAGTGTGTATATTGCAGCAGAGTCTCTCAATATGGACGCCACCCCATACGAGCCCACCTTCACTTCCACCGAGTTTGCCATACAGTCCATGTTGGAATGCTTGAAGAGTAATGAGCTTGGGAAGGCAATCCGGCAAATTCGCCTTTGCAGGTGAGTCTAGGCTTTAGGTTTAAAAAAAAAAAAGACAATGAGATTTGAAATGATGTGAGTTACATTCCCTGGGCATGTTGTGCATTGATGGATGCACCCAAAAATAATAAAACCTTTGAAAAAACGTTTAGAAAGGAGAGGCAGTGTTTGGCTTACCTGTCCTGTAGGATATAGCAGTGACAAAAGACTCAGGCCTGGAACCTACGCAGCGTTCCCCAACCCTGTGCTCAATGTCCACCAACAGTGCATGTTTTGTGGAAATCCACAGAGGTAGTTAATCAGCTCTGCTGAGACACTAATTACCTCACCTGTGAATGTTTGTGGTTCCATGCAAAACATGTGCTGTTGGTGGGCCTTGAGGACAGGGTTGGGGAACTGTGCCATAGAGGGTTCTTTTGAGCGTTTAGGGAGCGCTTTCAGTTGCTAGAGATTTCCCTAAACGCTCTGCCAATGTAAATGGATGGGACAGATTCCATTAGAGCAATTGCTATTAAGGAAATCGCAGGACATGCAGCATTTTGGGAGCGTTTCCATTCTAATGAATTGTATAGGAGCAGGGAAATCGCTCGCAAAAATGCTATCACAAATCGCTAGCAATTGCGATAGCGTTTTGCGCTTTCTAGTGGGTTCCAGGCCTCAAAGATTCTGTAAAGTGTATTGCAAAGAAATAGGGTTTCCTGAGTGTTCCCAGCCTTCCAAAAAAGTGCCATGTGTCTTCTAGTGATAAAACGCGAGTGCCTTAATAGTGTTCCCAACCCTGTCCTCAAGGCCCACCAACAGTGCATGGTTTTGTGGAAATCCACAGAGGTAGTTAATCAGCTCTGCTGAGACACTAATTACCTCACCTGTGAATGTTTGAGGTTTTCTGCAAAACATGTACTGTTGGTGGGCCTTGAGGACAGGGTTGGGGAACTCAGCCTGAGAGGTCGTATTGGTGGTTGCATCTTTATTTTCAACCAAAAAAGTGTGAGCAATCCTCTTTACCTATAAATCTTCTGGTACAATGACACAGAGTTGGGACAAGGTCCTCCAACACCCAAGGCTGAGACACCAAAGTGCGCAACTCCATCCCTCCCACCCCATCCGTCACACACTGATTACTATAAGACTAAGAGGAGCCCCGGGGCCCCCAATACACCCAACACCTTAATCTCTAGTTATCTGGCTTGCAGTCACTGCCATGTATCCCGTTTTCTTATTTCTCTCTGCTTTAGGCTGGTTTCACAGTGGGACGTTACAGGCGCACGTTAGAGCAGCCTGTAACGCAGCCCACCGCACAGTAATGAAAAATCAATGGGCCTGTTCACAGTGCCCACGTTGCGTTACAGTGTAACGCTGCGTCACAAGACAACGTACTGTATGCAGTACTTTAGGCGCGGCTGAGCCGCGTTAGACTGCTTGCACATGCTCAGTAATGTTGTGGAGGAGCGGAGAGCGGCCAGGCACATGGCTAATTATTATGCACTGCACGTTGTGACGTGCAGTGTTTACTTCCTGGAGCGGCCGCTCTGTGCGGCGATTGGCCGGCGGGACCACGTGATGCCGCATGCGCACAAGAGTGCGCATCACGGCATCACTGACGCCAGAGTGAGCTGCACAACGCGGCTCACTCTGACGTCCAGATCCAGCACCACCAGGCGTTGCGTTAGGGGGACGTTATGCGACCTTAACGCCCCCTCTAACGCAATGTCCTGGTGTGAAATTAGCCTTAAACACAATTTGGGAAATGATAGCTGAGTGAGTTGTGCGCCCCCTTCTACACTGCGCCCTGAGGCTGGAGCCTCTCTCACCTCTGCCTTGGCCTGGCCCTGCAGTGACATATTACACTATTGGCTCGCTTTGGGGAAGAAGTACGTTTTTTCCAGAGTAAAATGAGCCATAAATTACTTTTCTCCTATGTTGCTGTCACAGTAGGTAGAAATCTGACAGAAGCGACAGGTTTTGGACTAGTCCATCTCTTCATAGGGGATTCTCTCTCAAAAGCACTTAGTGAATGGCAGTTGCTCTGTCCAACTGCCAAAAAGCTGTGTAGCGAGCAGGGAGGCTGGCCAGCATCATTGTTTAAATCCTTTTTAGGTAATATCTTTATAAAGAATAAAAGCCTTGCTGAGAATCCCCTGAAGAGATGGACTAGTCCAAAACCTTTCGCTTCTGTCAGATTTCTACTACCTACTGTAAGTGACAGCAACATAGGAGCAAAGTAATTTATGGCTCATATTCTCTGGAAAAAACTTACTTCTTATTTGTCTATGTTTGCACATATTTAAATTTTAAAATGTTTCGCCCATATGCGAGATGGAATCTCTCACTGCAGCAATTCACGGAACTGATGAGCAACATTCTCGCACCTGGATGCCTTGGCATGAATTCCTAGAATCAATTAGCATCAGATCCCCGTTGGCTGATGCTGATTCTTAACTGAGCATAACTATAGCACATCTCCCCTGGCTTGACAACCTTTCCAACGCTAGATAAGGCACACTGGTTTCACAGCGCAAGGGTTAGAGTGTCTTTATTTTCTACTATCTCTTCATCCTCTATTCTTCTTACCTGCTATCATTCCTATAGATTCTTTACTATAGTCTTTTGAACTGGGTAATCAGAACATTAATCTTGGTGCACTGGGCCGGTCATGGTTCCTGTCGCTCAATGTCTATACTCACCTGTCCAGGTAGTTGGACTGTAGCTCCCTTGGTCCCATCCTTGGTCTCTCATATATGGTGTCCCGGAAGGTATGATCCCACTGGGCTCCTGGGTCACCGTAGCCCTTAAAATCTACTTGTGGGCCAGGCAACAACTCTCAATCATACTATATGCCTTGAATCGGGAGCAGGCAATTATTTTTCCCTCGCTACCCGCCAACCCAAAGTCCATATGGGAGATAGACATTCCGTGACCGGCTTCAGCTTATCCATCCATACTAGGAGGTCATGTATACATTAACCTCAAACGGCGCTGGTTTGCTGTAACTATTTCCATGTGTTTACTGTTTTATACGTGTCCACACAAGAATGTACCTACTAGCTATATTACTGTATGTACTGTTTTATAACTTTATATTTAAAAAATAAAGAATTATATAAAAAAAAAAAAAAAAAAAATCGCCATAGTGCCCCTTTAAAAGGAAATAAATATTCCACTGGGGAGGCTTTGTAAGTCTTTGGGAGCCTGACTGCTCCTAAAAAATGTACAGCTCCATAGTGCACATGTGCAATTATGCTGTCTCGGGAACTCGTGCATGCGCAGTACAAAGCCGCCTGTCATCTGGAGCATTTGGGCTCCTGAAGCCTGCCGTGGAAAAAAGAGCAGTCTCCAACATATCGGTCAGAGACTGCTAACGGGGGAGCCAGCACAGCAACGAGGGGACCATGAGAGGACCGGGAAGGCTCTATAGGACCCAGAGCCTTCCCTCTCCTTAGACAACTATTTGTTTTTTTTCATCTTAAAATGCTTTAGGCTCACTTTAAACCTGGTACACATGATGGATCCTTGGCCAATCTTTCTGATCAATTTCCAAATTTGAAAATGATGGGACGAGGCTGCCATATAAATGTACACATGTGTATGATGGCTTTCCTGTCTGAGTATTGTTCCTAGCAGGGTCTGTCGGTTTTTGATCTGTATCATTTGGTTATTTAAAAGAGGACAAATAAAGCAGATCCGGCACTGGCTGCAGTAATCCAATTTTCTTTAATATAGTGAGTACAGCATACAAACAGGCAGTGAAAGGGTCGGCCTAACAGCTGTTTCGCAGGTCTCCCTGCTTCTTCAGAGGCACATAGATAAGAAAATTGGATTACTGCAGCCGCAGCCGGATCTGCTTTTTTCCTCTTTTAAATATCAATGTGTTACAAGATTGTGAGCACGGTGTTGAAACGGTGACCAGAATCCAGCTGCTGTCCCCAGTCCTTACCTTGAGTACCGGTCACACTTCCTTCTCCTTGGTAAATTGAGTATCATTTGGTTATGTTCGGGGCCAATCACTTAACCAAATACTCAATAGAAGAATTCACACTAGATTGACCAGCCCAATAATTTTGAGTGTATCGTTCATTCTTCGAGAGTAGAAATACTTTAGGTGTACCAGTCCTTAGTGTATAAAGCAGAAGCATGAGGTATTAATGAACTCTGGACATGTACACCTATGTTAACCATGCCATTTTCTGCACCTTTCTATTACAGAAAACTGTGGCCTAATGACATATTCGGGAGCAGTGCTGATGATGAAGTCCAAACACTACTGAACATTTATTTCCGTCACCAAACCCTTGGACAGACGGGCACGTATGCTCTTGTGGGTTCCAACCAGAGCCTGACTGATATCTGCACCAAGCTTATGGACCTCAACATGGAGATCCGGGACATGATACGCCGTGCCCAGAACTATCGTGTTGTTTCAACTTATCTCCCCGACTCCAATGTCTCTGGCACTAGTCTCTGACAAGACCCCGATGTCACTCTATTATCCGCTGGGGTTGCTGCCCTGACTGACTGACATTCAGTATCTACTTGATGTTCTGAAGACTCAACCACACTATCATTCCTGCTACCCTCCGACCCTTCTATGAGGCAGAGCAGGCAGACTAATGGAATCTGTAGCAATACTGTAAGGACAGCAGATGTGGACGCTGCGCCACCGCAGCCCAAGAGGATCTCGCCAATGGCCCGTTGCTTTAGACTGCTCTTGTGTCACTGCTTGATGTCTAAAGTGACTTCCATTGTGTACCAAAGCCTACTAATCTGAACCCTACTTCCTTTCTACGAACTTTAATCTTAGGATGGCAAAAGTGCAATGTTTCCTTTACAGAAGAAAAAAAAAGATATGTATAGTATATTTTTTGTTGATCTTAATACTTTTAAAATACTTTTTAATTTCTGTCGATCAGTCAACAGGCAGAATGAGGCTGACTGAAGAAGAATACTGGTTATTGTGACCGGTATAGCTGAGAGCCTGTCCGGACGAAGGCTGGTTGTATCACGAGATTGTAATTACCCTGTACACTGTAATTTTCGAGAAGGAATACTGTATTTCACGCTGCTATGACATTTCCTAGTGTTGCTAGGCTACCGCGGCTGCCACGCTGCGTCAAGAGTTATGATCAGTATCGGAAAGGCCACGATTGGTTTCGGTAATTTTTATTTTTTCACAAAATCCTGGCTGGTTTTTATTAAAGAAAAAAAGACCTGTTTTTGGACTATTTATTTATACTATGAAAAAGAAGGCTGATATGACTTAATGACCATATTGAAAGTGGAAGCTTAACGAATGACTACATCTTTTTCATCTGTCACGCATGATTATGATTCATTTTTTTTATGTATATTTGGATGATAAGTCTGAATGTTAAAGAGGAGCTCTAAGTTCTTTTTTTTTTTTTTTTTAAATGGAAGAGAATTATGATTTATTATATGCATATTACATTAATATATATATTGGTATATATGTATGATTTTATTTTTCTTCCTGCTGTTGTGTGAACTGAATTGCATGTAATTCTTTCGCACATCTGAGGCATTTCCATTCATGAATAATCTGTGTAATTTATTCACTCTGTACAGACTTACAGTTTTGTGATGTAATGGAGATTATTTTTGTTGAGTACATTCACTGAAATACATGATAAAGTTATTCAGTCACTACTGAGGAGGAGGGTGTATCTTTTATTTATCGACATGGGTGCTTTATAGACCGAGAAGTCTTTGAAGGAAGCTCTAAGGCCTAGTGCACACCAGAGCGGTTCGGCTGCGTTTTGCGATCCGCTTGCGGCTGCGAATACGCTTGGGTAATGTTTCAATGGGCTGGTGCACACCAGAGCGGGAGGCGTTTTGCAGAAACGCATACTCCCGGGGTGAGGCATTTTTTGGATTGTGGATGCGTTTCTGCCTCAATGTTAAGTACAGGAAAAACGCAAACCGCTCTGAAAAACGCCTGTTCAGAGCGGTTTTGCCAGCGTTTTAGTTACAGAAGCTGTTCAGTAACAGCTTTACTGTAACAATATATTAAATCTACTACACCAAAACCGCTTCACAAAACCGCAAAATGCTAGCTGAAACGCTACAGAAAAAGAAGAAAAAGCGTTTCAAAATCAGCTAGCATTTTGCGGATCTGCTAGCGGTTTTTGGTGTGCACCAGGCCTAAGAAGAGAATAAACCCTTTACTATGTGTGTAGTTATTTCTAGAGATCAATACTTGCCAGCTATTGGTACTTAAAGGACAACTATCAAAGAGTGTAATTCTGTAAACCCCACATACCTATAGAGCTTTTAGCCAGCAACACTAGGAAGCTTTTCAGGGGTCTCTTATCACAGTCTGTGTGAAGGAAATGCTTTGTCTATCAGAGCCCTACTTCATGCGTTGATATCCATACCAGAACCATATCATGTAGATAGGTAACACTTCCCTGTCACTATTCACAGAGGCATGATTTACTGTTTGTTTCTGCCTACCTACACACACACTGCTTTCTCACAAATCATATGAGAACAGGTGAGAGATTTCTCAACTACAGAGATAGGATCTAAATAGGAGTCTTACTTTACTCCTGTACTTGGATGCTTACACCCATCATTCAGAATGAGCTCTTCCTGTCTGTAATCTTGGCTGTTTAATTTAGAACCGTGTAAAGCAGAGACTGAGACACACAGAGCTGCAGCTGATGAGTTATTTACATGCTATTTTGATGCCATATCTCTGCTTTCTGTCGTTCTGAAGACATTTCAATCACAGGCAGTGGCGGCTCCAGGAAATTTTTTTAGGGGGTGCTATGCAGGTGCTGGACCAATTTCCGGGGGAGCTGACGACCTTCGCGCGCCGCGGCAAAAAATGGGTGTGGCTACAACCTGCGGCGCGCAAGGCGCGCCGCGGCGAAAAAATGGGCGTGGTCATGACCGGATGAGGGCGGGGCTAACTGTAATTTAAAGTGAACCCAGGGTGAGAGTGATATGGTGGCTGCCATATTTATTTCCTTTTAAACAATACTAGTTGCCTGGCAGCCCTGCTGATCTATTTGGCTGTAGTAGTGAACTGAATTACACCAGAAACAAGCCATGCAGCTAATCTTGTCAGTTCTGACAATATTGTCAGAAACCCCTGACCTGCTGCATGCTTGTTCAGGGTCTATGGTTGAAAGAATAAGAGGCAGAGGACCAGCACGGCAGCCAGGCAACTGGTATTGCTTAAAGGGAGATAAATATGGCAGCCTCAATATTATTCTCACCTCGGGTTCCCTTTAAAAGTGCAACGCAAAGACAGAGGGCCCAAGTTTTGGTGACCCTTTTCCCAGAAAATTCACATAATTGTGCAGGTTTTCTCAAGAAAATACACGTAATGTGAGCAGATTTTAACAAAAAACACGTCCAATGACCCCAATATGCACAATCGTTATCAGATATGGCTCCAATATGCACAATCGGTAGCAGATATGACCCCAATATGCACAATCGGTAGCAGATATGACCCCAATATGCACAATCGGTAGCAGATATGACCCCAATATGCACAATCGGTAGCAGATATGACCCCAATATGCACAATCGGTAGCAGATATGACCCCAATATGCACAATCGGTAGCAGATATGGCCCCAATATGCACAATCGGTAGCAGATATGGTCCCAATATGCACAATCGGTAGCAGATATGGTCCCAATATGCACAATCGGTAGCAGATATGGTCCCAATATGCACAATCGGTGGCAGATATGGTCCCAATATGCACAATCGGTGGCAGATATGGTCCCAATATGCACAATCGGTGGCAGATATGGTCCCAATATGCACAATCGGTGGCAGATATGGTCCCAATATGCACAATCGTTATCAGATATGGCCCCAATATGCACAATCGGTAGCAGATATGACCCCAATATGCACAATCGGTAGCAGATATGACCCCAATATGCACAATCGGTAGCAGATATGACCCCAATATGCACAATCGGTAGCAGATATGACCCCAATATGCACAATCGGTAGCAGATATGACCCCAATATGCACAATCGGTAGCAGATATGACTCCAATATGCACAATCCGTAGCAGATATGACCCCAATATGCACAATCGGTAGCAGAAATGACCCCAATATGCACAATCGGTAGCAGAAATGACCCCAATATGCACAATCGGTAGCAGAAATGACCCCAATATGCACAATCGGTAGCAGAAATGACCCCAATATGCACAATCCGTAGCAGATATGACCCCAATATGCACAATCCGTAGCAGATATGACCCCAATATGCACAATCCGTAGCAGATATGACCTCAATATGCACAATCCGTAGCAGATATGACCCCAATATGCACAATCAGCATCACCTGAAAAAGAAAAGAAAAACCCATTTACTCACCTACAGCCAGAAGACCTTCTTTCCCGACCTCCTGTCCCGAGTCCCGACCTCATTGTGGCGCGCAGCGCCCGCGCGCCCACGATCCTCTTCCTTCCCGACGTCACAACGAGACTTCCTGCCTGCATGCAGAGAGCAGGGCTACGGGAAAATGGCCGCCCGAAGCCATGCACTGCAGACTCGAAGTCTGCAGAACAGGGCTCCGGGCGGCCATCTTACCGTAGCCCTGCCTGCTGCTCCGTGCTGCCGCTGTGTGAACTGACTTAGTCAGTTCACTCCAGGGGGTGCTTTGGGGGTGCTTGGACAATTCTAGGGGGTGCTCGAGCACCCCCTTGCACCCCCCTGGCGCCGCCCCTGATCACAGGATCACAGCCAGTGAGGACTATTCCCGTATGCTGCATACAGTCCTCCATAGTAATGCCCAGAGTGAAAAATGTTCTCTGTAAATGTCATATTTTCTTCACATAAGAAATGAAAAGATGAAAAAAAGCCCTGGTATTGGCGTAAATATATACACGTCGCCAGTGAGTTGGGTGCCGGGAGAGCCGAATGACTGCTGTCCCTGTTGCTGCAAAACTCCCCGGCGGCGTTAAAGGGAGATGTCATTCTGGGTCCGGCGACCGCCGATGCACTGAATTACCCTTACTCGCCCCGCATTACATTGATTCTATGGGGCGTCTGGTTTTGGCGCCCCGGCGGTGAGCGCCATGCGGTATTGCTATTTGCTAGTAATTGCTAGAAATATGAGGCATTTAGAATTTGACTTTAATAGTTCTCCTTTAAGATCAGAGGGTTGTGGTGGCTGACCTATTTATTTCCCTTTAAACTATGCACATTGCCTGGCTGTCCTGCTGGCAGCACGGTGGCATAGTGGTTAGCACTCTTGGTTCGAATCCCAGCCAGGACTCTATCTGCACAGAGTTTGTATGTTCTCCCCTTGTCTGTGTGGGTTTCCTCTGGGCACGCCAGTTGTCTGCGACATCTAAAAAAAACATAGGAAACAGAGGCCTCCATACTTCTCAAACAGAAGATGTTTGGCTGGGTTACTAGCTCTTGGAAGAGTATTGGTTGTGCCATACTGAACTACTGAGGGTGACGTGCCTTAGTGAGAGATGACTAAGAACCCAGTGATCACTCTAAGAGCTATGACAGTGATCCTATGTGGAGAAGGCACTAAATTCCAACTGTAATGCTATTGATGCTATGTCAGTTCTCTTTCTTTTCTTTTTTCTTTTTTTTTGGGGGGGGGGGGGGAGATTTAGAGTTTATTAGGTCTACCTACTAGGCTGAGAGGGTGTGCTGTCTGAGCATTGGACCTTTTTCAACCAGTTTTGTTTATGCATGCTTTATGCCTAGTATACACCATGCAATCTCCTGTTAGATAAAAGGACTGAATCGATTATTTCTAACAGGTCTGCTCTGATTTCCGATCGATTTGTATGGAAGTGATTGGAAAATTGATCAGAAAAACAATTGGAAATTAGATCGGACCTGGCGGAAATAATTGATTGCACTGTTTGTGGAACAAATCAAACTTCTGTGATTTTGAATCGCACAGTATCTGTGTCTATTCAAAGGAGGTATGTCCACCACTGCCTCCTCAGCAATTTTTAGCAAATTTTACTCTCTTACCGCCTCTGTTTACTTTATACAATCGATTTGACCTGTCAGTCTTACAGAATATTGCACGGTGGGTACCAGGCATTAGAGTGAGGCAGCAAGTACAGCAGTTTTGGGTGGGCTCCTGGGAAGAGGGAGGGAAAGTTCTGCTCTCTGCTTGGGCTCTGTGGCCATGAGAAAATGGCCTGATCCTTCTCACTATCACCATTGTCCCTCTAGAGATATGAGGACACAAGCTGAGCTCCTGAAGACATGCAGCTCAGCAACGATTTCACTACTTGGAGCAAATTATATACAGACATTATGCACATGCCAATATTGGTTTCCCCGAACATAAGTGTCTTATATTAATTTCCTCCCAAAAAGATGTGCTAGGGCTTTTTTTTGGGGGGAGAGGGGGCGCGGGCTTACATTACTGGAATGGTAGATGCTATATTAGTGTACGGGGAGGTGTGCAGTCTCTTACAGCACCTCCCTTGTGGCTGCGGTCCCCTCCATTTGCATAGAAGGACTCTGGTATCCTTTTATAGCTGGTCGGCGCTGCGACCCAGTGTCTGCACAGGCTCCCCTCTGTAATAATTCATGTACGCACGCTGATGCGTCCCCAGCACACATTATGCCCGGGAGGAGCGTGGTCACGGAGCTTGTGCAGACACTGGGTTTGCAGCACCGACCAGGTATAAAAGCATACTACAGTCATCCTATCCAAATGGAAGGGAATGCAGCCACAAGGGAGGTGCGGTAAGAGACACCTCCTTATACACATAGCATTCCATTTAGCTAAGGCTTATTTCTGGGGGAAGGCTTATAGTTCAAGCATGCTTAAAATATAAGCTAGGGCTTATTTTTCAGGGGATGTTTTATTTTAGGGGAAACACGATAAATGTGAATTCTTGCACATGTCTAATCCTCCATAAAGGCGCTCATACATCAGACTATGCATGGGCAGATCAACCAAGAAGACAGCTCTTTCTGATCAAATCTGATTAGAGCGATCTGTAAGCGGCCCATACACCGCAGACCAATTCAGGATTGATTTCAGCATGAACTCTGTCAGGAATATGCCTTGTGAAACACAGATGGTCAATCGGCCACCAAGTCCCCTGATGTATGGCTACCTTAACCACTTAAGGACCACGGGCCTTTAAACCCCCCCCCCCCCCCCCCCCCTTCCCCAGTGACCAGCCTATTTTTCACTTCACAGCTTTAAGGTCTCACTGCAGGACCGTACAACTCAGCACACACGGCTGGCCTCAGTACAGCGCTGCCGTAGATCAGTGCTGTACACAGTAAAGCCGTCTAACAGTCTCCTAGCGGCGATCCCTGCTGGGAGACTGATGACGGAGCAATCGCCTGCAAAACACACCCCCAGGACTGCAGTAGGTGGTCCTGGGGCTGCCACTACATCCACGCCAATTGGCATGGAGCAGTTGTTAAAAGGTTTAAGAGTAACGGTCAGGCATAAAATCAATTATTTTTATCTGGCAAACATGTAAATATTTACCTCTTGGCTCCAGCGCAGGATCCGCTCTTCCCACGGAGATAGGCGAAAATAGCCCATCTCCGTCAGGCTGCTCGCCTGCGCAGTAGAGCGGACTCGGAGATCGGCTATTTCCACCTATCTCTGTAAGAACCGCAACAGCGCCCCCGCTGAAGCCAGAAAAGGCTGTGCGTTCCAGGGGCTGCAGCGAGACCGCCGTGGGACACATGAGGAAGGGGGAAGCCTCTATAGGGTCCATAGGCTTCCCCCTAGTAAGTGGAGTACAACCCAGGGGAACTTTTTTCATTACAGGTTTTCTTTTAAGGGATACTTAAAGTGAACCTCTGGACTAAAAATGGACTCAGCAGCACTGAAAAGGCTTTGTGTTTCTTTAACAGTTTCACAGCATCCGAACTTTGTTTCTCTTATACAAGCCTCATTTTTAGCTGCACAGAAGAAAACTGCCCAAGCTTTTTTTCCCCTGATGCTGTGCAAAGCATGATGGGATTTCTGATTTTGTTGTTCTCGTTCTGCTGTTTTGGTGCAATTTTTTTTTTTTACACATTTTGAATTTGACATTTGAAGCCTAGTGTGTGCAGCTGGGAAGGGTAATCAGGACACAGGATAGTTGTAACTGTGTCTCCTGCTCCTTGTCACCTCCTTTCAACCAAATAGATGACAGCCCCCATGAATCACAAACATTTGCCTGTTCTTTTAAAACAGTGTGGGTAAGAGATTATATTACCTATCTATGCTAATTAACATAACTAATGTAACATGATGACAGTATGTTTGTTTAGGCTGAAGTTCCCCTTTAAGGGCTCATTTCCATCTATGCGCTTCTGTCCGCTTTTCAGCAACATGTATCAATCTGTAACAATGCTGTGCTGGACAGAAGCGCACCAAGTGGAAACAAGCCATAAGTCAAGGGGAAAAAAAATGAGTTTAACTCACCTGGGGCTTCCCTCAGCCCCCTGCAGCTGAACGGTGCCCTCGCAGTCCCGCTCCGATGCTCCTGGACCCACCGGCAGCGACTTCCGGTTTTGCCGTCACCGGCCGACAGGCATGGGAAGGCGAAGGCGTGCAAACAGGCATCCAGCCATCCTGGGGAATCCCTCTGATCAGTAAAAAGTGCAGCGGGCGGTGCAGAGAAACAGGAAACCTCCCTGTCGGCATGGACAAGCTCAGCTCGTCATTACCGCTTTTTGCATGTTTTTCCTGGATGAACTCAGCTCGTCAATACCGCCAGGGTGGTTAAAAAAAAAGTCACTTACCTGGGACTTCTGGCAGCTGACCTGTGCCATCTGTATGATCATCCAGTCCCTTGCCACACCTCACTCTTTCGCTAACTTGCAAGTAGACTTCCACTGTACCTGCGTGGCCGTGTGAGTCCGCTCATCGCCAGGAGCATCCTGTACAGTACTAGAAAACTTTGTACTGTGCCTGCACAGGATGCTTCCTGGCAACAGGAGGACATGCACAGCGGACGTCTACTTGCAAGTTGGCGAAATAAAGTGTACGGGCAGATGCTAGAAGCTGCAAGTGAATGCAATGATTACCATCTTGGCAAGGACTCCATGCAAGCCATAACTCTCTGGCTTCAAACAAGGATGGATTTCATAAGGCAGCGAAATGTATAACTGAGTACCCACTAGCAGATTACAGCCAGATGCATCATCAGAGTCTCCACCAAATAATTATTCCTCAATCCGTCTGGCCAAATCTGCAAGTGTTGTCTGCTGTCAGAATCAAATTGTGTAAATGATTGTTTACATCACAGCAAAACCCACACAAGTCTCACAAAAATTGCTTAGTGGGTATGGGCCTTAAGAGTTTTCAGTGAAAAGTGCAAAAACAGGTTTGTTACCTAAAAATTGCCTTAGTTTACAGTAGGAGCAGATCACTGAATTTGGCTCACCTGAGAGGACAGGAATAACTGCAGTGCTGCTGAAGCAATCAGCACTTTATACATGCACAATATGTAAAGTGTACATATGGTCAGAAATGGCAATTCTGGCTTGCACACAATTTGTATACCGCTTAGAAAAGAGCTAATCAAATGCACTTGCTGCAAATTTCAATTGCCCTAAACTCATATGCATACAAAGCCAGAATTGCATGATCATTTCTAGAAGAGTATGGATTCCTGGATGGGACAATCCATAAACTGACACAAACAGATGTTACTATACCCAGTGCCTGCATTTTACTGCTGGAATAGAAGCTGTGAACATTCCTAATTACTGCTAAGGGCTATTGCGGATAGAGAGGAAAAAAAAATAAATTGGCGGCAAGGAGGGAACTAGAGTGCCCTGCGCCTGGCTTCTAGGTATTACCATCTCCAGTGGCCTCAGCTGGAAACCCAACATCACTGCCACCCAACGTAAAGCACAACAGCGACTCTTCTTCCTCCGCCAGCTGAGAAAGTTCAGCATGACTCAAATTCTAACCAACTTTTACTCCGCCACCATTGAGTCGATTCTCTGCTCTTCCATCTTGATGTGGTATGCTGGCGCCACTGTCAATGATAGGGACAGACTACAGAGGATCAGCGGGTACCCCCTCACTTGCCCTACTACACAGCAAAAGACTAAAAACCAGGGCATTGAGGATTGCAAATGATTCCTCACACCCTGGCCACCACTACTTCAGCATTCTGCCCTTGGGACAGAGGCTACGAGCCATCCCCACTAAAACCATGAGACATAGGAACTCGTTCTTCCCCTCGGCAGTCAACCTCCTCAACTCCCTCCACGTTCTACCATCAAAGCAAGCGTCAACGCCGGTGGCGCTACGGTTGAACAGCCAACCAGCCCACAAGACTAACTGACTATCGACACTGTAGGGATACACTAGGATTGTGATGTGTTTGTTTTTTTTTACAATGTTCTGTGTGAATCTGATATCTGCTGTGCCGCCTTCTCTTTCTCTGTACTTTCTCCTTCTATGCACTCTTCCTGAGCCATTGTATTGTGCCGAAAACAATTCCAGGCATGTCTCCTCATGCTTGGCGAAATAAAGGATTCTGATGTCTTACTTCCTGCTAAAGGTTTTTCAATTTTTTTTCTCTTGAAACATCTTCAAGGACTCTAGCCTATAACACGAGAGCATTATAGTGTCTGAGATGGGATTAGCATGGACTTCTAAGAATTAAGCACCACACCTGCCAGAATCTTCAAAACCTACCTTCTTTCACTGAAAAGAAAACATCCCCTGAAAGTAAGCCCTAGCAGGAATTTTAAGTATGCTCGAAATATAATCCATACCCTGAAAGAAAGCCCTAGTGGCAAGGGTAAAAATATGGCAACTTGTGTTTCTACTGGATTGGATGATCTTGGACAGGACCATGGAGAGTGGCGATTGGCCCAATAATGGAGCCATGGTCCCACCTGCAAGACCATCTGCTCCAGTATAAAACAAGTGTAACATCCGCTGTGATGGCAGGTGCAGGTACGCAGGGTGTCTCTGCAGCCACCTTTGTTCCCGGTTCTGAGGCCTCATCCATTCCCCCGGCGTCTAGCACGCTGGGGACGGGACTGTCTGTTGCTCATAGGGTCGCTGTCTCACGCGAACACAGACAGAACCTTTATGCTGGGAGAAGGCGCGTCAGCTGACCTGCCGGTCGGCTGACATCAGGAGAGACTCACAGCACTCGGATTAGCTGCTGGGGCATGGGTGCGGCTATGGGCTCTCCTCGCTGCTTCAAAAGCTTTCTCCGCTCGCTTGCAAACTATCTGCTGTTGCGAATACGTCAGTGTTAGCGCTCAGACCCTAGACTAGTATCCGGTGTGCTTTGATCTGGGAGGAAACCAGGGATTTAACACAAGACTAGGATTGTTGCTTTATTGTATTATTGATATTCTGTGTATGACTCTGGCTAATCTCTGACTGCTTTTGCTCAACATTTCTGTACTTTTGCCTATCTGATGTAGTTGCTGAACCTCTGCCTGAATCTTTACTATTCTCTTGCCTTCTGATTTTGTACTGTACCTGCCTCTGTTGCTGAACCTTGCCTGTCTGACCCTTCTACTCTCCAGTGAGCCCTTGTCACTGGAGAGGTGCTCTGATAGTACCCACCAGCTCCTCTGGTGAGCTCTAGTTAAACTGATTTCTATTACTGATCACACTCACCAGCCCCTCTGGTGTGGGCTCTTAGCTACTCAGTTATTTCAGCTAGTACCCTCCAGCTCCTCTGGTGGGGCCTAGCACAGACTATTTGCAGATAGTGCCCACCAGCTCCTCTGGTGAGGTTTAAGGTCCGTACACACGCCGGACTGGAGGCAACAACAGGTCCGTCGTCACCTCCCGCTGGGTGGGCGTTCCAGCGACAGTCCAGCGTGTGTACAGTCTGTCTGCAGACTGATACGGCTGTTTGAGTGATCCGCCGGTACTTACTACAATGGGTACCAGTTTAAAAATAAAAAAAAAAAGTCATACTCACCTAAGGAGAGGGAAGGCTTGGTCTTGACTCTCCTCTCCCGGTGCCGCGCTAGCTTCCCCCGTACGTGTCTGCTGCCGCAGGGACTTCAGAGGTCTTCGGGAGCACTTGGGCTCCCGAAGACGGGCCGCTCCATACTACGCATGTGTGTATGAGTCATAGAGGGCGCTCGCGCATGCGTACTATGGAGCGGCCCGTCCTCAGGAGCCCAAGTGCTCCCGAAACCTCCCTTCGGTGGTGGAAGTGGCAGTATTTGACCGAACTGGTTGAATACTGCTACTCGGGATCCTGCGCAGGACCGGGCACCAGGAGAGGGAAGGCTCATTAGGACCAAGCCTTCCCTCTCCTTAGGTGAGTATCTGACTTATTTTTAAACTGGTACACATTCACTTTAAGTGTGACTAAGGTCACATTACTTCTGTCACTATCACATCAGCTTTCTGTATACTTGTATTATTGGCGATTCTGCAGACCACCATATAATCAGGTATATATCTGCAGCTCACCAATAATCATAACTGTTTTTGCTGACACAATCGTTACAACAAGTTTGTTGTACTTCCCCCATAGGCTGAACCTCAGGGACACAGCAGCATGGAGCTGGGTGAAAGAAGAGGATGCAGGGGGAACATTGGATGATGTGGGGGACAGTGCTGCATGGAGCTGGGTGTAAGGAGGATGCAATGAATTCAATGGATGAAAATAAGCCCAAGCACATCTTTTGGTGCAAAAAAAATTATAAGACACCGTCTTTTTGGGGTAACACGGTAGTCTATAATTCAGAACCACCTGAGTGACCGAATACTAGTAGGTTGTCCAAGTAAGGCACCTTGGGCTCGCTTCCTTAGCACCCACAGGACCTCAGCAAGAACCTTGGTAAAAATGAGAGTTGAGTCTATCCTAAAAAGCAGTGCTGGAAACGGATAATGGAGGGTGCTGGAGCCTTGTTTCACAATTACTTTTATCATCAACTTCTGAATCTAGTAAACCATGAGCATTCTCCTGATCCTTGGGGATCCTATTTACAGACTTGGGATGGGGGGCTGAACTGAAAATTCTAGGTGGCAGCCTTTTTAAGCTTCTTAAAAACGAAAGATTGGTATTCAAAGTTTTCCAGTGAAAAAAAATGATAATGGAGTCTGCCCCCTACTGGGAGTCAGACTTTTGGGGGGAGGGGGGGGGGGTCTTACCCACTCCAAATGGATGCAGATGAACTGAGGGATTGGCTTTTAATCTTGTTTCCAAAAAGGGAAATATCCAGATATTCTCCAGTTGTCCTCCATGATGCCTGGAGAAATACTGTATGAATGAGGCACGCAGTTCTTTGATCACCATAATTTACATTTCAGCCAAATCTCTGAAAAACTATAGTATGCAGCCCAATGCACACCACATCGGAAACAAGACACTTGTCCAGTGGACAATGCTAAAGGCTACAAGCATTTGGCAAAAAAAAAAAAAAAAAAAAAAAAAGGGGGGGGGGGATTGGGGAAGGGGCCATGAAAGTGAAGTTACTTAAAAAATGTTATGGCCAGGGTTGAGTGGTGGGCAGGCATCATGAGAGGTCTATAGGACCAATTAATAGGCATTATTGAGGTCCATTGTTCTCACTAAGCACTATCCAGACTTTTTAAATGGAATCTTTAGCTGGGTGAAAAAGTACTGTCCTTTTGAGTAAACTGTCAAAGAATCTTTATTTACAATGTACACAAAAAATTGCAACAGTACAAAAACAGATACAAAAACATTCCAGAAGCCAGTGCCAGGTCATAAGCCAGATTTCAACGCCGAGTAACTCCAAAGTGCAACGTGTTTAGTTATGAAGCAGTGCTCCACATCAGACAATATACTTAAAGCTGTAGGAATTGTCACATGCCAGCCGTTTGTCTTTGCAGCGGCCACACAGTTCCTGGCGGTGGGGCCTCTTCAGATCTATGTGCCTTTTCTTTTGTGGACAGGAGCAGCGAGTCTTTGCACAAACCTGTAAAAATAAATGCAGGATGAGAAGGAATAACTCTGTAGCATAACATTCTGTAGCAGAGACTGTGCATGCAATTAAGTTACTTCCCAAAGTGGACAAAAAAAAAAAAAAAAAAAAAAAGACTGAATACTGAAATCAAGTGGTGCAAGTGTTGACGTAAACTTGAGGTAGATGCTAATAAAAATAAAGAAGTTTTCCAATAAAAAAAAAAAAAAAAAAAGGGGAGGGGCAGCCTCCAAATCCTCCAAGGCCACCACTGCAGCCTGGGACCCTCTGGAAGTTTGGAATCAGGCGTTGCACCAGTACACCAGCCAATAAGTTCAGTGGATAAGTTCCAGGGGTCCGTGCACAGCAATGATGGGGCAACAAGGACATGGGAAGTCTCTGGAAGATCCAGAAGCTTCCCTTTTCATACACGATTTTTGTTTCAATCTCTTGGCTAGACGTTAAAGACACTGAAGCGAAAAAAAAAAATGATGATATGATTTGTATGTGTAGTATAGCTAAGAAAAAAAACATTAAGATCAGATACATCAGTCTAATTGTTTCCAGTACAGGAAGAGTTGAGAAACTCGAGTTATCTCTATGCAAAAAAGCTATTAAGCTCTCCGACTAACTTAGTCGTGGAGAGGGCTGTTATCTGACTTTTATTATCTCAACTGTAATTGAACTGTTTACTTTTCCTCTGCTAGAGGAGAGTTTATTACTTCACAGACTGCTCTGAAAGACTCATTTTGAATGCTGAGTGTTGTGTAATCTGCACATATTATAGAATGCAATGTTAGAAAAAACACTATAATAATATTTTCTTTGCTGCTAATCTTCTAGTAATTATTCATAGTACACAACCAATTCATTATAGCATATTTTTCTCCGCTTCAGTGTCTCTTTAAAGAGGAACTTTAATGAACGTCATTCCAATAAGTAGCTGATACCCCTTTTCTCAAACAGATGAGACATCTGTATGGCTGATATTGTGGCAAAAAACCCTCCCACAGTAGTTGTCTATGAACTTTGTTGCATTGTAGGAAATAGCCATTTCCAACAGCACAACAGTGTCCAAAAGCATAGTTCACTCCAGGGCCAGTTTTAGCCTTTTTACTGCCTGAAGCCAGGGCCAGATTTGTACTCTGCCACACAAGGTCACTGTCACCAACCGCCCCCCCTTCAGTATAGGTAGCAAGATGAACCCCTCCCCCAGTATAGGTAGACGGATGCCCCCCCCCCCCCTTTGCTCTAGTATAGGTAGCTAGATTACCCCTCCCCCCCTCTTTCCCTCCTGTATAGGTAGCCAGATAACTCCCTTAATCCCTCCTTTTTCGACTCATCCTTTCAGTATGGGTAGCCAGCTCACCTTCACACCGCAGCAGCCATCAGCTCATCTCTAGCGTAGAAGCTTCCTCTTTCTGTCTCCAATGCTCCATAGTCGTGGCCAAAATGCAAACGTGCACAGATAGCAAGGTGGTGGCTAGCAGCAGAGTACCATGGTCAGGCACTCGCCTGATTTCCCTGCATTGCAGCATTTGCAAGCTTGCAAATGCTGCACCAGTTAATCTGCTCCTGTGGTGCCCTAGGCCATGGCCTAGGTGGCCTTGGCCTAAATCCAGCCCTGCCTGAAGCAAACTTGTAATGAAGTGCGCACACCGTTTTAGATTGCTCAGCACCTGACAATTTGCACCGTGTGTTATAGCTGCAGTGTGAAAGCAAAATCCCTCGGTACAGGTAGCTAGGTATAGGTGCCCCCAGTTTATCTTGACAGCAGTTTGTCAGAAACATCTGCATGCTTGTTCAGAGTCTATGGCTATACAAGTATGCTGGGAATACACAATGGGCTCTATTCACAAAACTCATACCACCCAGTTAATAAAAACAAATCTTTCAGCACATTTACAAGCTAAATACACAAAGCAAGTTGTTCCTGGTTAACTTTCAATATTACTTTTACCTTAATTATATTTTTGCTCTTTGGGAGCTTTAACATGTAACAAATAAGGTGAAAACAGGTGAAAAAGCTTTGTGAATCAAGCCCAATGAGTGTTTCCGGCAGATTTACTGGACGATCAATTTGCATTCGCTTATGAGAAAATTTATCTTAAAACGATCTAAATCAGATTGGACCTCTTGGATATCAAGCCATCTATCTGCCAAGAAAAAAAACTCAGTGTATTCGCAGCATTAGAGGCAGAGGAACAGCAGCACAGCAAGACAATGTGCATGGTTTAAAATAAAATAAGTTATGTCTGCCCCATAGGTCTTGCCACAGGTTCCCTTTACACCAACAGGTTCTAAAAAACTTCAGGATAGAGAATTTCCATAATTGCAGTTGTTGACCAAGAACTTATCAGTTTTGTCATTTGTGAGAAAATTCTCTCAACAAGTCTCAAGAGAGCAATACACGATAAAATCCAAACACTAATTTGGGGTGGAGGTGGAGTCTTCCAAATGTTAGAAATCCCAACCAATGGAAGCTGTGCAGTAGTTTAATAAATGTAAAGTGTACTTGAGGTGACATGGCAGGATTAGACAGAAGTGAATCTACTGTACCAAGCATATTAATACAAGGCTGGACAACCGCTGGCAGGACATGCAAGAGCCTTGCTACCAATACCCAGGGGAGAATTTCAATAGATTTTGCATTTAGTGTGTGGGCAGCTATAGATATGATCAGATAGGGATCTGATGGTCAATCTGGTGACCATCTTAAGGTTGCCATACACTAGGCAACCAACTTTATTATTACAATCGAATTGGATGAAAATTAGTGCTGCAGAGTCCACGCTCTAACAATAAAGTGACCAATTTCGGGACAGAAATTTGCCGCACGGTCGATCACACATGGTCGGAAAATTTTGGGCCGTGGTTGGTCAGGTGCACGGCAGTATGGCGCCCAAATTGCTAACGAGCGACAAGACAACGAAACCCGATGCTGCCGCAGTGTATTAAATGTAGTGCATTTATACATTACTTGTCTGGTGTCTGCCTCCTCGCAGTTTCCCTGCATATCCGGGTTTCTGCATACACGCAGGCGCTATGTCTGACGTCACGAAGGAGCATAGTGGCTGACGTCAGACACTATGCGCCGCTAGCGTGTATGTGGCTTACCCAGCGAGATGGATGGATCTGGCGAGCTGCTACAGGACAGGTAATGTATAAATGCACTACACTACATATATTTATACATTTTGGGGGCCGTGGCAGGGCGGACAGCGGCGGCTCGGACGATTCCCTGATTTCATGTGGGAATCGGCCTGTAGTGTATGGGCAGATTCGATTAGAGACAAATTTATCTAATCAGATTCGATCAGAGATAATTTTGTCTCGGTCAAATCTGCCCATATTCGTTCTAATGTATGGGCACCTTTAAAGGCCCATACACAACGAGATTTTTCTCAAAAAAAAAAAAATTTGCAACAAAATTTTCTTCTGCAATATCATGCAACATTGTTTAATTAAAATTCATGAAAACGTTTCACAATGCATGCCACCAGCAGCAATCGTTCATTTTGAACGACTGCCTTATTGTATTAAATCTCATTGACCTGGGTTTTGCCGTGATCCTTTTCGCTCATGACGGCACAAATGCTGCTTGCAGGATTTGGCCAGGTGGCTCAGGGAAGGATTGTTCGTTGGTTGAGATCCCTCATCCATCTGGCTGTGATCTACCCGTGGGCACTTCACAACATTCTGCAGCTTTAGAATTCAGCACCTCAAAGTGTTACGCATCACAAGAGACCATCAAACACTACAAACCCAGCATGCAAAGCATGGAGGAGATAGTTACCTGGCATTGGATTGCTTCCACTCTGTACGGATTGAATTCTTTTTGGCATTTGCGGCAAAGCTGTTTAAAATAAACCTGAAGATTTAATGGCAACAATGTCAGTACAGTGACTAAACTGCACAATCCTTATTAACCACTTGAGGACCGCGGTGTTAAACTCCCCTAGTGACCAGGTAATTTTGTACTAATTGCACCACTGCAGCTTTAAGGCCTAGCTGCAGGGCCGCACAACTCACACAAGTGATTTCCTCCTCCCCCTCCCCATTTCTACCCACCAACAGAGCTCTGTTGGTGGGGTCTGATCGCTCCCCAGTTTTTATAAACATTAATTTTTGAATACATTTTACCATTTTATATCCCTCTCCCTGCCAGCTGATCACTTTTGTGCCTGCCAGGGGGACAGCCGAGTCACATGGTTGTCCCCAGTAGAGCACTGCTGTAGATCGCAGCACTGTACAATGTTTATAGATGGCGGTTTCACCATCTAACAGTCTCCGAGCGGCGATCGCCACTGGGAAACTGAAGGTGGAGTGGAGCTCTGCCTCCCAAGGAGAGATGCATGCGCAATCTCCTGCTAGCCCCATTCCCAGTCATTTTTGCCAATTGGCGTGGAGTGGTCCTGGGGCTGCCACTGCATTCACACCAATTGGCATGGCGCAGGCAGCAAGTAATTAAAGGAATTCTGAGGTGAAAAACTTGAGGATTTGAATGTGTAGTACAGCTAAGAAATAGAACATTAGGAGTAGACACATGTCTAATACTGTTTCCAGTACAGGAAGAGTTAAGAAACTCCAGTTATCGATGCAAAAGCCATTGAGCTCCACGCTTTCAAAGTCGCAGTAAGCTCTGTCTGAAGCTTGTTATCTCAACTGTTGCAATTTATTTTTCTCTGCAGAGGACAGTTCTAAAGTTCACTAGCCGGCTTTGTAAAATCATTCAGAATGCTGAGTAGTGTGTAAACTGCAAATATTGGAGAATGATGCAATGTTATTCAAAAAAAAAAAAAAAACTAACTGAAAATGAGAATATTTTCTTTGCTACTAATGTAGTAATTATCTGTACTACACAACGAATTTGTTACATCAATTTTTCACTTAAGTGTTTTTAAAGTAATAGTTCTGGTGCCACAAGAATTCCATCCACAGAGATGAAGTTTCCTTGTGGTCCTGGCCCTATTGAACAGAACACCCGAAGTGAGATGTATATGGAGGCTGCCATATTTCCTTTAAAACAATACCAGTTGCCTGGCAGTCTTGCATGCATTAGGTGTCTAGGGGCCCGTTTACACTATCGCGAATCTGCATGCGTTTCCTGCATGCAGATTCGCACAGCCAATACAAGTGGATGGGCCTGTTTCCACTTGTCAGTTTTCCTGAGCATTTTCTGTGCAGGATTTTTCTGCACGGCAGAGCCCTCAGAATTCGCCTGCGTGTGGAATGCATGCGAATCGCCGATATGTATTTAATAGGGAAATCGCCTGCGGCTTTGGTATGCAAATTTTCATGCGAATACGCATGGAGATCAATGGAAATGCACACCAGCACTGCCATGGTTAAATTTGCATACAGCATCATTCACGAAAATTCGCATACACCCGCATGCGAAATTCGCACCCGCATGCGAATTTTTACCACGGCAATTCGCACGGCACAAGTGGAAACGGGCCCTGAATCACACCTGAAACAAGCATGCAGCTAATCTAGTCAAACCTCTGATCTGCATGCTTGTTCAGGGTCTATGGCTCCGGATATTAGAGGCAGAGGATCAGCAGGACAGCCAGGCAATCATGTATAAGGAAATGGGTATGTCAGTCTCCATATCCCTCAGTTCATGTGTGCTTCAATCTTTTGATGCTACAGTAGAATCTCCTTGCATTGAAAGACATCCATAGTTATAATTACAGTAGGATCTCATAGTAAACCTCTGGATATAGTAAACTCAGTCCTCAGCAACTGCATTTGTATAAATATACAAATGTATGACCAACTCTGATATAGTAAACTACTTTGCCTGATCCCTTGGAGTTTCCCGATAAAGGGATTCTACTGTAAAGCTGTGTACACGTCCAACTTTATGATTGTCAGTTAAACTGGTCGTTTGAACGACTTGAAGTGCAAACCAGTCATTCAGATGTCATGTACACACTGAACACCACAGCGGCTGATATGCTAATTTACATGTCATTTAACCAATTTGATAACGGACAATGAACTGGATAGAACAATGGACTAGATTAAACGACTGATCAAACAACTGTTTGAATGTCTATTAGTTGGACAAACGATTAGAAGTCGTTTGACTGTCAGGTCCATAAATGTGTACAAACAGTTGGTCCAACAGATCTGCTGAGAGGATCGGGCAAACCGGCTGTTCTCAATCGCTCGACTGCGCGTGCTCATGTCCAACTTGCTGTTCAAACGACAAGTCGGAAGACAAGTTGGTTAAAAAAAAAAAAAAAAAAAAAAAAAAAAAAAAAAAAAAAGTTGGATGTACAGGATCTTCTCAAAAATTAGCATATTGTGATAAAGTTCATTATTTTCTGTAATGTACTGATAGACTTATATTTTAGATTCAAATACACACAACTGAAGTAGTTCAAGCCTTTTATTGTTTTAATATTGATGATTTTGACATACAGCTCATGAAAACCCAAATTTCCTATCTCAAAAAATTAGCATATTTCAGCCGACCAATAAAAGAAAAGGGTTTTTAAAACAAAAAAAGAAGGTCAACCTTCAAATAATTATGTTCAGTTATGCACTCAATACTTGGTCGGTAATCCTTTTGCAGAAATGACTGCTTCAATGTGGCGTGGCATGGAGGCAATCAGTCTGTGGCACTGCTCAGGTGTTATCGAAGCATCCTGGGCCTTCATAGCAGCCTTAAGCTCATCCAGAGTGTTGGCTCTTGCGCCTCAACTTTCTCTTCACAATATTCCACAGATTCTCTATGGGGTTCAGGTCAGGAGAGTTGGCAGGCCAATAGAGCACAGTAATACCATGGTCAGTAAACCATTTACCAGTGGTTTTGGCACTGTGAGTAGGTGCCAGGTCGTGTTGAAAAATGAAATCTTCATCTCCATAAAGCTTTTCAGCAGATGGAAGCATGAACCCACTTTTGAACCAGAAACAGCAGCAGAAGCACCTGACCTGGGATACAGAGAAGCAGCACTGGACTGTTGCTCAGTGGTCCAAAGTACTTTTTTCGGAAGAAAGCAACTTTTACATGTCATTCAGAAATCAAGGTGCCAGAGTCTGGAGGAAGACTGGGGAGAGGGAAATGCCAAAATGCCTGAAGTCCAGTGTCAAGTACCCACAGTCAGTGATGGTCTGGGGTGCCATGTCAGCTGCTGGTGTTGGTCCACTGTGTTTTATCAAGGGTAGGGTCAATGCAGCTAGCTATCAGGAGATTTGGGAGCACTTCATGCTTCCTACTGCTGAAAAGCTTTATGGAGATGAAGATTTCATTTTTCAGCACGGCCTGGCACCTGCTCACAGTGCCAAAACCACTGGTAAATGGTTTACTGACCATGGTATTACTGTGCTCAATTAGCCTGCCAACTCTCCTGACCTAACCCCCATAGAGAATCTGTGGGATATTGTGAAGAGAAAGTTGAAAGACGCAAGACCCAACACTCTGGATGAGGGGAGGAGGGGGGGGGGGGGGGGGGGGGGGGTCGGGGGAAAATGAGTTAAACTTACCAGGGGCTTCTAATGGTCCCCCGCAGACATCCTGTGCCCGCGCGGCCACTCACCGATGCTTCAGCCCCACCTCCAGTTCACTTCTAGAATTTCAGACTTAAGGTCTGAAAACCACTGTGCCTGCGTTGCCCTGTCCTCGCTCCCACTGACATCACCAGGAGTGTAGAGCACAAGCCCAGTATGGTCTGTGCCTGTGTAGTACGCTCCCGATTACATCAGTGGGAGCGAGGACATGGCAACGCAGGCGCAGTGGTTTTCGGACTTTAAAGTCTGAAATCCTAGAAGTGAACCGGAGGCGGGGACCGGAACATCAGTGAGTGGCTGTGTGGGCACAGGACGTCTGCAGGGGACCCTTAGAAGCCCCGGGTAAGTTCAACTCATTTTCCCCCGACCCCCCCCCCCCCCCCTACAGTACTCCTTTAAGGCCGCTATCGAAGCATCCTAGGCCTCAACACCTAAGCAGTGCCACAGGCTGATTGCCTCCATGCCACGCCGCATTGAAGCAGTCATTTCTGCAAAATAATTCCTGACCAAGTATTGAGTGCATAACTGAACATAATTTGAAGGTTGACTTTTTTTAAAAACATTTGTATTGGTCGGATGAAATATGCTAATTTTTTGAGATTGGTAATTTGGGTTTTTTATGAGCTGTATGCCAAAATCATCAATATTAAAACAATAAAAGGCTTGAACTACTTCAGTTGTGTGTATTTGAATCTAAAATATATGAAAGTCTAATGTTTATCAGTACATTACAGAAAAAAAATGAACTTTATCACAATATGCTAATTTTTTAAGATCCTGTATGTACGTACCTTAAAACTAAATTTTGTTGACAGAAGTATGACACTAATCTGAATTATGACACTACACTTCTCACCTATTAATTCTTTATGGTATGCATGACTAGGTGTATATAGGGGTGCCGCTGAGGCATGGAGGACCTAGCTTAAAAGTCTCCCTCTTATCGAAAAGTTGGGAGGTATGGGAACAAAGTCTAAAGGTTCGTATACACGTCCGATAAAGATCGTTCGTTACGAACGATTCGTGACGTTTACACGATATTCAAATTAGACTGAAAAGATCGTTCGTAATGAACGATTGTGTACACACGTGAACGATATAAGTATAAAGTACTGAACGACGAACGATAAAAAAATGCGTGCGCAAACGGAAGTGACGTTATGACAGGCAATAAGAACATGCGTTATCGGACGATCTTTGTACACACTGCAACGATTGAACGATTATCTTTCGAAAAAATCCGCCGGGTTGGATCGGTCCGATTGAACGATAACGATCGTTATCGTTCACAAAAACGATCGTTCACACTTTTTGAACGCACGATTATCGTTCCGATTGTCATCGTTCGTTTTTGAACGATCGTTATCGTACGTGTGTACTCAGCTTAATACTATGGAGGCCTGTGTTAGATTTGGACAGATTGGGCAAAACTTCTGTGAAGCTGTCCCTGCCAATGGGGACACAGTGCTAGTTTGGTGGGCTGGGGAACAATCACATCTAACCCTGACAGCCAATCCCCCTGCCTACCTTACTAGGGATGGGCATGCAGATCTTACAACGGGCTCTATTCACAATGGGCAGTTTGGTAAAATAATTTTGGACGGTAATATACCTCATTCGGTATTTTACACTTTCAATTCACTATTTTTAGCTTTTTCCGCATGAGGCAGAAGTTCGGTAATTTATCGAACAAACCTGCCTCAATTCACTAAGCCCTGGTAGGTAAGTATCACTTACCAGCCTTCTAGCAGGGCAGTAGGCAGGGAGCTTTAGATATGCTGCATCCCGGTCGCATCCAATCTGAGAAGCAGGCTGTGTGGCTCTCCCTAAAGGCTGTCAAATCTACCACACAGACAGCATGGGGAGAGCGAGTTATCAGCTGCTGTGAGCTGGAGAAAATTACCAAACACTTTTTGCTGTTAAATGAAGTGCGGAAATCTTTGTGAATTGAGATTTGACATTTCCTGAGGTAATTACTGCACAAGTCGGTAATTTACCTCACTAGTTGGAAACTGATTGTGTGCGGTGATAGGTTAAGTGAATTGTAACTTGGAAGGAGTTTGGTAAAATCAGCTGTTTTCAGCATTACCGAATGCGGTAACACTTTGTGAATAGAGCCCAATGACTGCCTTATCAAGCTGTGTTCAAAGAGTCATATGAGTACCTCAGGGAGATGTGGCAGACCTAGTTACACCGTCCATGTACAGTTATCTCAGGGAGATGCAGCAGACCCAGTTGGTGCATGCTGCATCTGACATGATTTTTCTACTGCATACATTCTTGTTTCCTCACCTTATTGCTCCCGGAAATACACCAGACATAAGCACTCTCCCATCGGGTTTTACATTCTTTGCAGTGGAAGTAACCATATTTCTGTTCTAGGAACTGAAAGAAAATGGATGCAAAATGTTTACCACCAGTAACTGGAATGCATTCTAAAGGTGCATATGCATTCAATTTGGATTGGCCAATTACTGCCCAATTTTACCACCATGTAGTATGAGAGAGTTTGCCTAGTATTCAAAATCTATTGGTCCTACTTCATGGAAATTGTAAAAGTAGTCAAAATTAGATGTGTGTACATAT